>NC_079368.1:2285000-2500000 GCF_021018895.1 Seriola aureovittata | reverse complement strand
GTTCGAGTCCGATCTATTACTGCTCCTGTAATTTGTCCTTTCTCTTACGAGCTATCAGAATAAAAGCGATGAATGCTTAATTAAATGTATATTTCCAACTGTAACTTATCTCTTAGATTTCGGCCTGAAGGTTAACAAAGGTATTTATTTTATATCAATCTGTCCTGTGTCATTTTTCAACATACAGCTATACATTTAAAGAAAAAAGTTTTTTTTAGCTGAGGAATAAAGTATCAAAGTATCCTTTGACTCTCGTGTCTGAACACGGACATGACTAAAGTGATGCGAACTGTCTGTTGAGATTCTGTTTCCGGTCGTTAGAAATTCATTGAAGAAGTTAAGCATGACAGTTAGCATGCTACGGAGCAGGCTAGTTCAGCAGTATAAGTTACCATGGTTACTGAGCAGGGAATCCTATAAGCCACAGTAATGGAACGGAACTCTGTTTGATATTAGAGAAACTTAACAAAATAAGACATGATTTTTACCTGCCGTGATGGAGTAGGGCTCTGGTGATGAACTGGGACCGACAACAGGCTTCAGGTGAATTATTGGCTGTGCCTTTAAACAATATGATTTCTTTTATTTTTTACCAATAATGAGATTGGTGAGAAATGAATTAACTAATTGCAGGTGTCAAATCATTTTTTGGTTACAATCTGAATAAACTCTTCAGATTTTATATGAATAGAATTTAACCTTTAAAAAAAAAAACAATAAAACAGATCAGTGCATATGCAATTATTGTTGGTGCTTGTTGTTCCAGGTCAAATGTCCTCACGACAGCCGTCACACCACTGTACAAACATCCCCATTTAACGGCAGCCTTGGGGCACGGGCAACCTCCAAACCACATGAAATCCTAGCCTGGCATCTGAAGAGACCACAGACCATCATAGACATGACCCCTTTGTGGAAACAAGCCTTTCTCTCCATTGAGCAAACAGCCAATTAGCTATTATGGAGAGTGACTGCGAGGACGTGTGTGTGTGTGCCTGCTTTTTGTGGACCAGGTTGCAGCCTCTTACCTCTATAGGTGGGACATCTGCTGAGGGCTTGTGTCCCCGGATAAGTACCAGCCGAGCACAAGCACAGCACCTTTTCAACCTGATCACATAGGTATTTAGCTCTCGGCCCTGGCCACTGTCTCTGTTTGTTTTATTCCAGAGCAGGTGTTTTATAATCATTAGCGACTCCATTACGACCCCGGCTCTAAGTAGAAGACAAACAGCGGCCATGCATCTATTCTCAATGGAACCATCTGGTGGCAAGGAGGAAAAATGGCTTGTGTTTGGCGCCAGTGTTTGCCAATGGTCACATAATTGTGTTCCAGAGGAGAGGAGGCAGATAGCAGACAGAGTGAGCTGAAGTGCTGCGGATTTTATAGGATGTTTCCAATGTCTTTGTCTGCTCAGCCAACATCCTGGTGTTTGTATTCATCTGTTTACTGCAAAGCCTTCCTTCACTAAAGCTCTCTCTCTCTCTCTCTCTCTCTCTCTCCCTCTCTCTTCTTTTTTTTTTTTTTTTTCAAGAAATGTTTTTGTGGACAGTCAATAAATTTCACATTCCCAGGGCGCACAGCCACAGACGGGCTGAAACACACCGGTCTCCTCTGGGCGTGTGTTTATGCTCCGTTTTCATTCACATCATCGTTTCTATAGCATGTTGTTCTTCCTCTGCTGTGGGTTTTAATGTCCTGTGCAGGTTACATGTAAATGTTTTATTCATGTGTTGCTTTTTCCTCAAATCTGTTTATGCAAATGAACAAATATGATTTATTAAATGTATTAAAGCAAAAAGAAATCATCTGCACAGTCTGAGCAGTACAACACATGTTATCTATCCATCTACAATACAAGTAAACATATAAGAATACATCATTTTAATTAACAGAGAAATATGGCGGGTTTACCTTCTGTCATTTAAAGGCTGACCAAAATTTGAATGAAAATTATAAAGAAAAAAAAAAAACAGCACATAACTATAAAGTGAGACTGAGCTGAACCTGGTTTGTTGGAGAAGATGTGACATTTTTGATGAATCTTTAGAGTCTGGTCTCAGGATTCTGGCGGGACTGGAGGGTGCCGGGTTTCTGCTCGTGACTTCATTTTTCTGAACTGGGGGTCTGTGTGTTGTTGTGGTGCTACTTGTGCATTGTGTTTGGTGGTGTTGCAGTTTGTGTTTGCAGCAGCAGCAGCAGCAGGTTGTGTTACGCCCTCCGCTGCCTCTCAGGGCTCTGCTTGTTTGTGGAAAAGCCTGTGAATGGTGTTAATTATTCCAAACAAAATGCTGCACCCACTACACATAATTATGCCACCGATGCTAATTACTGTGTTAGTTATTAACGACTCATTAAACAATTATGGTCACCGTCAATGATATGCTAATGAATTTCACATGAAACGTGTAAAAGTAACTATTCAGCAAGATGATGGATGGAGGGCCGGCACACTGAGAGGACTCTGTCTTATCAGGCAGCCCCACATTCCTTTTAGCATTAGCACTCGCCGTAATTACCATTATTACAATTATTAATAACTGGCTTTTATTATTACAGCTTTTGTTATTAGTTAATTCCAGCGTTCAGAGGCAGGTGACAGAGCTGGAAACAAAGAGTGTCGTCCTCGGTTTGAAGAGCAGGATCATTATCATGTGTGATAATAAATATGACATGAGACACACAGTGAGTTACTGGCTCCTAAAGACACTTCTACTTCTACTTGACATACATAAAGAAACATTTATATGTATATGTTTTTTTATTTTTAACATTATAAAGAAACTGTTTTTTTTTTTGGGTGAAGAAGGACAAAGACAAAGAAAGTGACAGCATGACATGACACGACTGCAGCGGGACAAAACAACTGACAGCTTTTTGTTGCTGTCATAGATCTATGTTCTGACTTATTGAGAGGGACAGAGAAATAGAGCAAAATATATCTGTATATATAGATATATATATCTATATCTAAATATCTAAATATACACACACATATATATATATATGTATATATATATATACATATATATATATATACATATATATATATATATATACATATATATATATGTATATATATATATATACACAGAGAGAGAGAGCGAGAAAGAGAGAGAGAGAGATTTTTTCCCTTTTCCTTCCTTTCATCCCAATTGGATGTTAGGTATTCATGTTTTCTTTTTTCTCCTTTTCCTTCTCCTTTTGTTAGGGTGGTGGCGGGTGGTGGTGGGGGGGTGGAAGATGTTATGGTCATGTGATACAGGTGTGGAGATGGGACCTGTTTGGTTTCATTTTGTGTTGGTGTCGTGCAGAAATACAGTCGTGCCCCTGACAGCAGTCGTGCTCCAGGCCGTTGGGAGGAGGCTGACACCACCAGGTCACATCTTTAACATATCTGCAACTCAGTACCTAAAGCATGATGGGAGATTCTATGGTTCAGTATTAAGTACATAACCCAAGTGATATCAGTAGAAATTTACCTAGGTGCAATGTAAACGCACTTATTCTGTTTTTGTACCTCAGTTTTTAAATTAATTATTGTTTATTTTATATTTATCTATATAGACTGTTATGTGTCTACTTATCTGTAGTTATGGTGACTGTATGTAGTTATGTTTACTGTATGTAGTTATGTTGACTGTATGTACCACTACAGGCACTTCATTTCGTTCTACACTGTACAATGACAATAAAGGCATTGAATTTATTATTTCTTATTTTTATGTCTAATTACACTGGTTACACTGTGTCCTGGACTCTCCTGGTATCTCTTAATGTAAAGATATTTAATCATCCTTATGAAGCAATATTTGTCTATTAATTGATTATATATTATATTGTATATATATATATTTATTATTGCAAAGATCTGAATGTGCAGGTGTTTGTTTTTCTTCTTCTGTTTGAGAAATTCTGCTGTAAATTAACAACCACCGTGTAAACACAAGGAATATTCTACACAAATATGAAAGGCTACAGCCACAGACCGTGACAGATGCTGTTGTGAGCAGATGTTTAATGTATCAGTCTGCAGAGATCATGAGAGAGACGTTTCCTGATCAGAAGAAAACAAAGCGTGTTTTCCTGCTCACACCGAGGTGTGGCTCCAGTCTTCACTGAGCTGTGGCAGATGATGCATGACTTTGCATTGTGTGTGTATGTGTGTGTATGTGTGTGTGTGAGGGTTGAGTGGTGGTTTTATATGCTCCTGAGAAGCCTGTGCTATGAACTATTTCATCTAATGGCAGAATATACATCTATTTCATGTTCCCAGAGTGAGGACCTTGGTCAAATTGATGTATGTGTCCTCCTCCTCCTCCTCCTCCTCCTCCTGGATCCCTCCTCTTTTTTTCTCCAGCAGCATTATGGGTGGTTTTAAAATATTAATATGAGAATGCATTTAGTGGAGAGCAGCTCGTATGGGTATTCTCTCGTGACTCCCAGTTCAGGTCACTGGGGAGCGTCTGCCTGTTTCTCTGCCTGCCTGATTTACTCTAAATGCAACATTAAAGATTCTCTTCCTCTTGGAGGCTGCATGCATGATGATGCTGTCTCTCATTACCCAAATATTGTACAAATATATATATATATATATATATATACATATACATATACACAAACACATATATAGATGTATATATATATATATATATATATTATATATATATATAAATATATCAGAATCATTGTGTTGTTGTGTCGTCTAAAGCTTCTGCTCAGATCTCAGTCGAGCGGCTCCTGTGAACACTGATGAGAAAAGACTAGGTGTCATTTCTAGTTAAAACTTGAGACAGAAAACACAACCCTCAGAGAAACGCATGCAAACACACACGAGCGTGCACATTTATTTGTTCCCTCTGGATGCGAGCACAGCTGCAGGGCATGTCTTCAGGCTATGAGCTTTCTGCCTGGAATCCTCTCTCCTCTCGTTTTCTTATTTATCTTTTCTTTTTTTTTCTCCACACTGATTGGATAGTTGATGCAGAGACGGTGAAGCTGGAATTAAGCTCCTCCAGGCGGAACATAGGTGAGCATGATCGGACCCGCCCACCAACACATCACTGCTTTACTGGTTAGCTATGCTGCTGTAAAGATAAAGCATAATACCTCTGTCATTAGTGAACGATTATTATCTAAATCTATTTTTAATTATTTTTATTTTTTCATCCCTAGAAACACAAGATACCTGAATCTTTTTTGCTTAGCTTGATCTGAGTCTGTGGTAAAGATTTCCATCCGCTTGGTTCATAACCAGAGTCAGTCTGTCTAAAACCTGAAGGGTCCACATGATCAGAGCAGATTTTGATCACCTCTGGTGAATCATCTTCACACTAAGAATGGGAAATGAAAAGTTTTTGGAATGATAAAAATTGTATTTTTATACGTTGTTATAGTGTAGAGGAGACTGGGAACGTTGCAACAGTTTTTGCATTTCTCTCAGTTACTCAGAGACTATTTCTTCTAGACCAACTTTTAACTTACATCAGTCTGCTAATTACCCATACCATTCAAAGATGATTACATACGACATATCATTCACAATATTTATTTGAATGGAAGTATTCAGATGCTGCCCCACCCTGAGGCTGGTTACAACATATTAAAAATACATTAAATTTCACAAATTAACTTTTTTTTTTGTATTAGCCAGCACAGTATTCTGAAAATACGGATTGTTTTACATAATATTATAGTGTTATTTATTTATTTAATAATGTTTATCAGTTATTGAGTTTTGTTTTGTGTAGAACACAGAACCGTCCTTGAGTCACAATAGGCAAAATTTATTTATTTATTTTCTGTTTCTTATGATGAACAGAACAGGTAAATATATTATAATATGAGAGTAACAAAATAATTAAATGATCAATTATATTATAATTGTTTATTTTGCTATGGGACAAAATTAGCTGCATATTTTGTCTATTTTGAACTAAAATGTTGAAACACACTGTTGTGTGATCTGTTGTGATTTCACTGGGTGATTTAACTTGTTAACAACCGTCTCCACCCAGAACATCATGTACTAGACACACTGACCTGGACACATGCTAACCATGTAATGTAGCGGTAAACAAAACAATGATTCAAACTCAGTAAGTTTTGATTTATTCACAAAATTCGCTGAGATCCCTGTAGTCCTCTTCCTGCCCGTTCCTGATACGCGCCACAAGTATTTCAGGATGTGGCCGTATATACAGAGTGAACAGGAACGGAGCCAGAACAGTCCCCTGTGGAGCCCCAGTGCTGCTCATCACTGTCCCTGAGACACAGTTACCCAGTCTGACATCATTTTTATGGCTACAGAGCTGCTGCTGACATTAGAACGATTCTCCTGAAGACTTTCTTTTGAGCCCCTCTTCCACTGGTCAAAAAACCTGCTAAGACCCGCGAACAACTGGCTTTTGTCAGCAATGGAAAGGGGTACAATCGGTATTCACATCCGGGTCAAATGACTCCGCAGCAGACAAAGGTATTTATTGGCTCCGGCTCAGATCGGCATTGATGTAAACACAACACCCGGGTGAACATGATCATTTTCGCCCCTTTTCCTGCTGTGAAGTCTTATAGAGTACAGACACTGTAGACAGACCTGTCACCTGTTTCTGTTAAACCTAACCCGAACTCTAACCATAACCTTTTAAACCAGAAATACCACGGCCGCACTGCACCCCAGGATGACAGAGTGAGCTGCAGCCCCAAAATAAGTTTTAAAAACACACGATCACCGATTGAAGCGTCTCCCACGAAGGCTCTGATGCTTTTGCAGGAGCACCAACCGGGGATGAGACATGATATATCTGTGTTACCAGTTTACACGGCGGCTAGCAGCTCATTCTGTGTGTGTGCTCTTTAACTGCATTTGGGGGGGGGGGGGGTCTCCTTATTCACAGTGAGATTTCTGTGTTCTGAAGATACTGATCCACAGAAGTCTTAGAATCAATGTTAGTATGTCCAGTCAAACCCATCCACCATGTTGAAGAGACAATTCTCAGGAAACCAGATTTTCTGGCCCATTTTCTGACCTACTGTCACTGTGACCTACACACAGGTAACAGGTGTTGGACAGGTAATGGACAGACATATTTAAAGAGACACAACTTAATTTTTCACACAGACAGGCCTGTACCAGACAGGTGTACCACACCTCAGTGCATGCTGGAATAGGCTCCAACCCGGAGAGCCTGAATAAAATGGACTTCCCGATACTGTTCAAGCACAAAGTGTCCAGCCAAATTCTTCTAGATGACCTTTTTTTTTTTGCACTGTGGTCATGTGTGGACTCTCCATAAGAATGAAAATGTATTAGATGGATGTGGCTTAATTTTGTTTGATTTATTTATTTTCTGTCTGCACTTTTGTACATTGCAGAGTTAGATTTGAAACCGACCAGCTGGTTTTGGGTGAAATAATGTAAAAATGTTACTTGAATTAAAAGCTGCAAGCAGCATTGAGCGGGCCCTTGCACTATTGCACACCCTGGGGGGGGTAGGCCTGTAAAAGCAGCCGCACATCGTCGCAACCAGGTTTAAAATTTCCTACTTAAACTGTTTAGCCACAGAAAAGATGTACTGCATTTTTATAAGCCTTCTTAATTATGTCCACTAGATAGAGGCAGATTCCCCTTAAACAAGCACACTTTATGTGCCTGTGTCACTTTATCACCCGAAGAGACACAGAAATTTGCTGTGCTGCCACAGCTACACCGTTCAACAAAAGGAAGCATCATCTGTGTTGTGTAAAGTATGTTGTGACCAAGTTTGGGGCAGATTGGACAAAATATAATACAGTTCGAATAACTGTGTTTCAAAATTCACCACGTGGCCACAGGCAGGCTGTTAGACGAAAACTCAAAAGCTACACAATTTAACTTTCATCTTTGTCTTAAGGTGAGACTGACCAAATATGATGTCGAACTGACAGTCCAAAGCACATGGTCTAAAGTGCATGGCACAAGCACATTTAGGGCGTGCATGTTGCTGCTCCGGGTGCATGGTTCAAAAGGGTTGTGTTTCTTAATTAATTGTGGGAGTGTTTAGGGCGTAACAAGCACTAAACCAATCAGAGTGCCATCTCCCATTCCCTTTATAAGCTATACATGCCTGCACCTTGGTGGACTGCTGTTATACACACAGAATCAGAGTATACTTGTGGTCAGCTGACCAGAGTCCAGTCCTGACACAGGCAGCAGCTCCGTGTGTCCTGAGGGGGAAGGGAGGGCTGAGTGAATCAGTGCACTGAACACAGATCTACAGTGAAGCAACATTAGACATCTTTTATGTTACATTATGAGGAGCATAAAGAAACTTTCATTATACTATGAAACAGTGGAAAAATTTAGTTGTTGGGCCTTGGTTGTTTATCAATTTATTAGCTATCATAAATTTTGATATTAAATTAAAACATTAATATCAAAAATATTAATATTAAAACCCCTGGCCCATCTTTGTGATTTCTGTTTTAAGTTATTCTTCTGTTTTTCTCATTGTGCAGTCGGTATCTGGAGGGCAGAGCTGCATCCAGATCACCTACTTGGAAGAACCTTGGCCCAGTGCTGTCTTTGGGGGCTCTCTCTCAGCTCCTTGGCATATTTTACTTTTGTGTTCATGCAGACAATAGTTCATACGTTAGATATCCCACTCATACACACATGCACCAACACCACTGATCATGCTGAAATTTACACCTCAAGGCCTGCCTTCGATCTTTTGTGTTAGTTATACCATTTTGTTGTTAATAAATGTATTATTGTTTGCTCTAACCTGCATTCCCTTGCTTTTTGTCAAGGCATGTCGTGACAACAGTAAGTCAAAGTTGAAGGATTGGAATTCTACTGAATAGAGGTTGTCATTATTTACACTTCACTGCAATATTAAACACACCAGTAGTTATACTTTAATATTTTTATTCACAATGTAAAAAAATAAAACATACAATGTCTAATCTATCTAAAAGTATGGATAGGTGTGTGTGTGTGTGTGTGTGTGTGTGTGTGTGTGTGTGTGTGTGTGTGTGTGTGTGTGTGTATACACAGACAAAGACAATATGGCCGATTCAAAATAGTCACAAAATGGCCGCTGAGATCTCCTGTTGTATGGGGGAGGGAAGTTGTGAGTTTCTTTGTTAGCTCAGTTCATGTAATCTAAAGGTACCAGGTTAGAGGGAGAAGGTTAGATGCAGGCCCTAGAATTGAGATATGCTACAGATACGTGTCTGAACATACAAGTACCAAATTAACAGTGTGACTAACCACAACGTAAGCAATCATTACAAAAACAAAACATTAACCAACATGTACATGTACGTTAAGAAAGGTGAAGAGTTCTACTGCTCAGCTGTGGTGTGCTGTGCTAGGTTAGGTTAGGCCCAGTCGGGTAACGTTACCCAGTCCTTGGAACAAAAGAAAGAGGTCCTTTCGAGTCGTGTTATGAAGTCCAGTGGGATTCTGTTGCTTCCTAGAGGAGTGAAGTCCTGTCTGGCTGTGTGGTCTCCATGAGACAGAGGAGGCCGCTGGTTTCCTCTTTGTTCTTCTCACAGAGTTGGCTGTCCCTTGCTAACTCTGCTGTTGAGGAGAAGAGTGTTGCAGTCTACCATGGGCAGGCCGGCAAGGGAGTTGTTGTCTGAGGTAGCAGGGCTGACCTGGGCTGGGAGCCTTGTTGCTCCTTGAATAGGTTCAGAGAGGAGAGAGGAGCTGCTGCTGCTCCTGAGTAAGCCAAGGAGAGAAGATAGAGGACAAAGGAAGGGAGCTGGTTTTCTTTGGTGGCACCCTGGGGGGTCACATGTCATGCACCGACCAGTCAGTAAGGTCCCTGGGGAAGGGTCGTCACCAGGTTGGAACAGTGAGGAATTGTGGGGAACATGGAACAGGAAGAACATGTGGTCCCCTCGATCTTGAGTGTGGTGAGTCCCTACATAGTATAGGTGATGAATGAGAAACATTGTGGCACACTATGCTTGTGCGTAACAGGGTGTGTTGTTCACCCGCCTATGTAGGAGCATATTACTCTTTCTTAAAATAACAGTGAAATACTAAACCACTGACTTCAGACCAGGTTTTTGTTGGTCAATCACGTTCCGCAGCAATGCAACAACACTTCACCTGACCACATCTCATTTTAAGGCCAAACATGCCCATGGGCACAGGCCCTAAGATGGATTCAACTACATTTGCTATTTAAACAATATGGGCGCTCTACTGGAAAATGACAACTGTGTTGGTCTAAAACTAGCAAAGACACTTGTGTTGCACTTTTTCCCTGGGTGTGAGATAGAGCCCTGAGTGTTACGTGATGGGCTGAATCTTTGGAGAGTTTTCTGCAATGATTGTAGAAGAAATACTGAATAAGCATAATATAGTCAAACTTCAAGCTACTGAATCACAGTGAAAAATTGTTTCAATTAAAAAGAAAGTCAGACTACTATCAGTGGTGTCACTTGTCACCTTTGTAAAAACTGTGAATTTGATCTGTGATGTGTCAAAGTATTTTTTACCTCTGAACTGAACTTGATCACAATGTTGCTTCATTTGTCCACAGCTCAACAGCAGATCATTACATGACTTCACTGCTCACTCTGGGCACCTGACATGGTAATCTTTCATTATGTCCCACTTACTTGGCATGCAGAGTGAAAAAGATGAAGAGGGATTTGTAATCTGATATTTCATCTGAATTCCAACACTGCCTCTCACTCCAAAAAATCAAAAGTAACAAATTATGATGTTGATAATTGCTGTTATTAAGATGATGCAAAGTGAATAGAGGCTGCTGCTTCTACTCTGGCCGACAAAGGAAAGAATGACATATGGTGAAAAGGCAGCATCGTATGTGATTTGTGTAAAACAGCGTGTGTGCTACGCACACAGTGTGCGGCGAGCTATTTTAAACAACCACACAGCATCAGACTAAGAGCTGTGCTGCTCTTCAGGTGCTCAATAATTAACTGCATGCTGCTCACAGAATGTTGGTGGTGTAGCTGAGGAAGTCAGGCAGAAACTAGGAGCAGGGTGTGTGTATGTGTGTGTAGCGGGGGGTAACATTGAACATACTCCTCCTGTCATATGGCTTACTTGTTGCAACATCTGAAAATTAGTCCCTTGTGTTTATCACCATGTCCCTCTAATGAGGACTAAGGTGGGATCCACAATCATGACTTGCACCACGTAGGTCTGTAATGCTGATGACTGTGTCCGACACGGAGGAAGTCCCACAGCACACCAGAATGGGGGATGAGCAAAATCCTGGTAGCCTTTGTGTCGGCATTAAAGTTTCAGGTCGCGTGGGCCTGTTTTACATGGCTGCTGATTCCCGACTGATGCTGAGCTGGAAAGCAGCCATGGGCAACAGCATGTCAGACATCAGACCGCTGGTCTCCAGGTGCCACAGTGTCACAAACAAGTGTTGAATTAGACCCAGAGGGACTTAAAGCTACATATGCTAACATCACCCTGATGCTGTTAAAATGGCTGTTGTACACAAGGACTCAAAGGTATGCACCATCAGAGCTTGGGACTGCAAACATGCAGCTACAAGGGCATGTACACATGCATATAGCTGCATTCAGGGAAAAACCTCCACTTTCAGTTATTTGCAATCATGTTCTAATCAGGGATGGAAACTGCACAGTACGCATTGCTTTCATCAAGTATTGTAGTAATGATAAAGGGATAACTGATAATCAGGCAGGTAAATTACATGAAAACAGCCGAGTACTAAAAGAGACAGAAGCTGCAGACCTGACTCCAGGTTTTCAGCTGGATTCAAAACACATTAGACAACTGTATGAGCAGAGTCTCTTCACTGTAGATGGATAATATCTTTGGACCAAAAAGGCAGATCATTTATTATTTAACATCTCTTTCTCCTGGCTTATCTCTGAAATTCCGAACTAGACAGTACCGCCTCATTATTAAGCTCCTTGATCACATTGTCCTCTATAATGGTGGACATGCATACATTACTGTATCTGTTCAGACCCCAGTAATTGTTATTCAGGTCATTATTCTATCATTTATGAAAAGTTACATTTTAAAATCTGATGTAATACCTGTATGTGCACAATATACATAACTGTGATGCCCATAAATCAATGAGCTTTGGGATTATTGGGTAATTACTAAAGGCAGTTTTCCCTACATGAGAATTGATGTCATTTGTGCTCATGTTGTTGTTGCTCATATGTCACTAAATTATTTCAGTATTCACTCTATACATGGGAAAATAATTTCTACTAGTTACACCATATACTAAACCTTATGAAGAAAGTTTTTTTTTTTTTTATCTTTAAGCCCGAATGAAATGAGTTTATAATGAGAGTGTAGCAGCATAATTCCCATTAGCCTACTTTCAGTCTCTTTCTTTTGACTGGCATCTGGCTGAATGACACACATATACACACACATACACACACACACCCCACACACACACGTCTGTACATTAATAGAAGAAATGATATCTCTTCATTAAAAAAATCATCTTACTGAATGGACAATCCTGGGCTTTGTGAATAGGTCTCCTCATGACCAAAACCAAACCAATGCAATGAAAGAGGAAAAAATGAAACATCCAAATTGCTACTTCAATCTCCAAGAGCTTTGAAGTGCTGTTTTCATCCCATTTTGACCAAAATAAATGTGTATTTTTATTATAGCATGTGTCGGGAGGTTGCTAATGGGTTTGGAATAAAAGACAACACTTTGATTCAGCCCGGCACTGGTGGCACAGAGACCCTTTTTACTTCAGCTCATTTTAAAGCTGGTGCGCCGCTGCTCCCCTATCATTGGTTGATCAAGTCAAAGATGACGACCCACTCAGTGTTAATGCTTGTCTGCAGTTAGAAGTGATCCCCATGAACCAAATCAAAAGCCTGACTCCCCGCTGAATAGATGCAGTGTCTTGCTCTGCTGCCTCCAGTTAGGGATCACAGCAACATGTCCATGTGAAAGGCTGAGGGTGGCCGGCCAAGGCTGCTTTCTCCTCCTCAGGAGCAGACTTCAGTGTTACTGAGGGCACACTTATTCACGAGCAGGGAAAAGTCAAAGCTGCCGAACAAAGCTGAGGAGCCAGTGAATGGCTACTGTTAGCTGTCAGACGTTCTACACTAATGCAGCTAAAAATGTTATCAGGTTTCATTGTAGCTGTGAAATAAACATTTCATCTGTTATCCACAAGAATCTTGGATAACTTATTAATCAAACAAGAAAAGGTGATGAACTCCCACACAATGTCTGCACTTAGAACTTTAACATGTTGTAGTTGTAAGACCTCACAGATATGGCATCACAATATAAAGCCATGATTTGAAATCTAACAATATGTTTACATGCACACTAGTATCTGACTTTATAAAATATTAAATTCAGAGTATTAAAACCCAAAAAGTCCTCAACAACCTTATAGGTAGTTTGTCCATCGGCTCAGATACCCTCCGATCCAACTGAACCAACTAGACAATTCTCTGATAAAGGTTTGGTTTAGGCAAAAAAATAAACTTCTTTGGGTTAAAATTAGTACTTTGTTAAGCTTAAAGGACCTTCATTACTATAGTCACAATCAGAGTATGTATTATACAGTGACAATCAGGGGGGTCGACTTTTACTTCAGGGCAAAAGGGAACAAAGCACAGTGCAGGCGCAGTGAACTGAGACATTACAGTCCTTATAGTATTTGTTATAACCAACTAAATGCTTGAGCACCCAAAAGGAAGACAACTCAGTGGTGTGGGTTGATTTGATTATATTGTTAAGAGTAGTTGGCTGTGGGGGTCTGGCAGGTGAGCAATGGTGGTGCAGAGGTTCAGGACTGGAGGTTGCTGGGCTGAAGAGGTGGCTGAGGGGCAGGCATGTGGTGAGTCACTCTGTTAGATCTGTCAGGGAAGGGCAGGATGGAACTGGATCCGATGCAGGCAGACAGAAGAAGATCCTGAGGCACAAGGAGAGTGAGGTTAGACTGACACTGACACACAACACAGGAAATACAATGGAATGGGGGAAAAGAAACAAAAAAAACAAAAAACAGTGGAGACAAAAGGAGAGGGGGGAAAACTCCTGGAGCCCAGACCAGGACCATGACACTACCCCCCTCTCAATGTGAGCCTCCGAGTGACCGGCCAGGCTTGTCTGCATGGGTCAGATGAAAATACTGGACAAGAGGAGTCCATAATGGGACGGGGAATCCAAGACCTCTCCTCTGGTCCATATCCCTCCCAATCAACCAGGTACTGAAGTCCCTGACCCTGATGGCGTACATCCAGGAGCTGGGTGGTTGTCAACAATCCGGGCAAGAGGAGGGGGACCGGTTGGAGGGCACAGAGGACTGACATGCACAAGTTTTAACTGAGAAACATGGAATGAAGGGGTGGATTCTCAAAGAATTAGACAGCTTCAGTTTAACAACAGATGGGTTGATGATGTTCACCATCCTTCAAATGGTCCCAAATATCAGGGAGAGCTTCTTAGAGTCAGTTTTCAGTGGACCATGTTTAGAGGAAAGCAAAACTTTCTGACCAGTAGCAGCACTGGAGAGGAAATTGTGAGCATATTCCACACAAGTGAGTTGACTGCTCCAGGATGAAGGACTGCTGGCAGCAATGCATTGCAGTAAAGCTTCCAGGTCCGGGTTGGCCCGCTCCACCTGCCCATTAGTTGGAGGGTGGAAACCAGAAGATAAACTCATAGTAGCACCAAGAGCATGACAAAAAGCTTTCCAAACCTGGGAAATTTACTGGGGTCCACGGTCTGAGACAATGTCCATAGGGATCCTGTGAAGCTGGAAAACATGATTGACTGGGAGGTCAGCAGGCCTTCAGGCTGTGGGGAGAGCCAGGAAGTGTAGCACTTTGGAAAAACAGTCCACAATAGTTAGAATGACTCAATTACCTTGTGAGGGAAGAAGACCAGTGACAAACTCTAGAGTAATATGGGCGATTAGGTACTGGCAGGGGTCTGAGAATTCCAGCAGACAGTCGATGGGAAGCCTTTCCCTGGGCACACACTGAACAGGCGGAGACAAAGTCATGGGTGACTGTGTCCATAGCTGGCCAGTCCTTACAATAAATGGTTGTTCAGCCCCCTCGAGCCAATGCCTCCATTCCTCCAGAGCCAGTTTTACGGCGAGAAACTCACAGTTGCCCATGTCATAGTTTTGTTCAGGAGAAAGGTGATGGGGAAAAAAAACACGATGATGGAGCTTTTTTATCAGGAGCTATGCACTGAGAGAGGACTGCCCCAACCCCTGAGTCTGAAGCATCCACCTCCACAATAAACCGACGGGACGGGTCTGGCTGGATTAAAACTGGGGCTGTGGTATACAGTTTCTTCACGTGGAGGAAGGGGAAGGCGTGCTCAGCCTTTGGGGACCAACGGAATGGAAACGCGGAGGACGTGAGTTTGGTGAAGGGAGCCACTACTTTACTGGAGTCCTTGAAAAAGCGGTGGTAAAACAAGCCCAGGAATCAATGTAGCTCTCTCCTAGTGGTTGGTTTGGGCCATTGTTCCACTGCTTCCTACAATCTTCTCGGGATTGGTCCTCACCTGCCCACTCTCAATTATGTAGCCCAGAAAACTGACTGAGGGAACAGGGAAATCACACTTCTCTGCCTTTACGAATAGCTTGTTCTCCTGGAGCCTCTGGAGAACTTGAATGACATGGATGATGTGTTCAGAGGGTGAGCAGGAAAAGACCACGATGTTATCTAGATAGATAAAGAAAAAGTGATTGATGAAATCTCATCAATTTCACTACGGCGTAAAATGTGTTTGCTCACTTGCTCACTGTGGACTCTTAAACATGGCGGGTGAAATAAAATGCAGCGAGTACTCGACCAGTCAGAAATGTTCAGCAATGCAGACCACACCCCCCAAAGTTCCTGAACCTTTGGAAAGTACTACCCCCCGACCAGGTACCTTTTTGGGGGGTAGATCAATTACCCTGGAACTAAATTTAGACCCTGGCTCCTGCGGTGGAAACACGCATAGTTCCTCAAAAGGTTCTTGGTTCCTGGGAAAAGTTCCTGTGGTGGAAACGTGGCTAAAGAGAAACCGTAAGGAAAAGTTGAAAAAATGCCAAAACTAAAATCTAAAGACGGTACACCAGAATCAAAACGCAAAAGGAACTTTAGTAGTTCTGAACCTTAGGTACTGCCTCAGGAAGTGCACCTCAAACAAGCGGTTAAGTGTTTTAATGTAGCATTCATTTATTTTAAAAGACCACAATGCTTTGTAAAATAACCAAAGCTTTTTTAAAAAGAATATTATAAATGACAAAAATATTATTGTAATTTAAATAATATAATATTATTTAACTGTAGAACAGAAATAACAACTTATTTTGCTCAAACCCGTCAGCACTCAAATGTGCGTAAGAGTATTCTTGAGTGTGCATAGATTCTGTTCTTACTTAAGAACAAATCCCAAATAAGAAAACATTGATGAATGTCAGAATCTTCGTAAAAAGTGCGTGAGTGGGTTTTTAGAAGAAATTTCTTCTTAAGAATGGTTGGTGAATGAGTCCCAATATTGTTCTTCTGTAGATGACACACTGTCTAATAAAGACCTCTGATGATTGAAAGTATGTGTAAAGTAAATGTACAAGATAGATAGTTAGCTACTGCTACTTACATTTACCTACAGTGTCTGTGTGACACACAGGAGCAGAGACCTAAGGATGGAGCCACTCTTGGAGTGAGGCAGGCAGATGAGATGTCAAACTAATGTCAAGGTTAAGAAATGGCATGGTCCACTTTAGGGGTGTCTGAAAGATTCCTCCAGGCATGAATATGGGAAATATATTGTAATATTTACAATTACATGCAAGAAGTACTAATGGGGGGGGGGGGGGGGGGGGCAGACCCCCAATCTAATCAATGTTTATATTTTTTAGAATAATTTGGAGAATATCTCTCAGGCCTTGTTAATCATGCTGATGAGATTTTAATTACAGGTGACTTCAATTTTCACCTGGATCAGGCCTCTCATCGTCTAAGTAAAGCCTTTCTGGCACTTCTTGATACATTTGGTTTCACCCATTTTGTGTATGAACATATACATGTCCTTTACCTGGTTCTATCCTTTCAGACAGTGGTTTGTCTCCCCAATCATCATAATGAATTTAACCTCATTCACACAATGAAACATGCTCATCCTGCTGCCTGCACAGAGATGATTAACACCAGCGGTTGACAGCTTTCATGTAAACAATGTCCTCTCACTTAAAACACTATTTGCCATTTTGCCAGGGAGCATGGAGCCGACGACGAGAGCTATTTACACTGTTCTCAAAACTTCCTATTTTATCTGTTGCGGTTTCTGAAGGGCTCTTGAGCTCTCAGTGTTTGTTGAGATGAAAAATGGCAGAGTGCCTTCCTCAAGGTCTGTACTGGCTGTTGTCTCAATTTGTCAATCTTGGCATCTTTATACACTACCCAAGCACAAAATGTCAAATGTTGCTTGAAAAGTTACTTCCTCTGTTAGACCATCATAAATTTTGTACCTTTTAGATGGGAAACAAGAAGAGCATAAAGGACATGGACCCCCCCTCCCTGCCTGTTAAGGGGTTTAATTTATGCCTGTTTCCATGGTAACTATCTCCTTGGTCTTTGCTAAAGCAGTCACCTGACAGAGGTCCATTAGTAACTGTATCGTCTGCCTGTTCAGGATATGCGTGTGTATCAGTGCAACCAAGCCGGTAGTCTAAACAGGGCATCTGTCAGACTGTCATTTTGCCACCTTTAAGTGAAGCCATTAAGTTTCCTCAGGCAGAGGCTTGGTGGTCATGAAGGATGAGTTCTCTTAAGGCCGGGGGAAACCCTGGGGTAAGTGATGAGAAGTCTGTTTAGTGTCAAAACTAGATCATAGGGTCTGAAAGCTAAGTCAAACTCAGATTGAAGATAATATACTATGTGTGCAGAGTAATATCAAAGAGGCAAACCTTGGTCTTATTTTTATGGTTCCATTCATCCTCATTTACCTGCTGAATAAATAACAGATAGCCACAATAAGTCACTGGATGTTGAAGCTGAAGATATACATGTGACTATTTGAAAATTCTCCTACAGGTCAGATGTCAGCAAATAATCAGCAGCCAACTCCCTGGAAAGTCTGAAGAGGTCAAACCAAAAGACGAAACAGGTCCTGCCATGGAGCTGACATCCTTTCAGCAGGATGACATCATTTTTGAGTGCCTTACGAAACAGTCCTGGTTTTTGTCACTTCATTGATCAACATGCGGGTAGGTTTAGGCAATTATTCAAACTACCTGGTTGAGGTTAAAGGAAGGGCTAGTGTTTCGTAGGAGAGTGGATGTGAATAGTGGCCTTTGGTGTCCTAAACCGGACACTTTGTACATTTCAAGAAAATGGACTGGGAGAGGAATAAAAGGATTGTTAATACTTCTTGTTTTGAGTTTCAATACTAAAAAAAAAATAGATCAGTCACATGTCCAATCACATAAGCCCATGTGGCGTGATCTCATCAGTTCAGAGAATTCACATAATAACATTAATATTTGTTATTTGCCGTTATATGCTGTCTTGTGTTTAATCATGCATGTGATTAAGTCATTCACAGAGAGCGGCAAAAAGGAATAAAAGTTATAAGGTGAGGTAATTAAAATATAATCATCCATTGACCTCATAAGTCATGAGATATTTCTCTCCCTTACATGAGAGTACATCAGCTGCAATAAAAAGTATTGATATCTGAACTAATACATGTGATCCTGACCCTGGTTTTACTTGATATCAAATTGAATGTGTTGAATGTTTTTTTCAACCTTCTGATACGACCAATAGGAGTCTCCTGAAACAGCGCCCCTACAGCAGCAGACTTGCTGGACCCTAGTTGTCATGGTTACAGTGATAAACACTAATGTACCGAGAGCCGCGTAGCTACCTTCATCACCAACCTTCATCAGCTACCTTCATCAACTTAACCAAGCCATGACCGTTACTATAATAACGGTCTAGGTACTAAAACCACTTGGTTCAGAGAATGGTGATTTGGGTTAAAATAAGTTCTTCCTCAACATTAGACAATGTTTGTTGTCATGATTACAATAATAACAACATGGTTAACTTTGTCAAACATTCATGGATAATAGAAACAACATATACTGCCACCTTCATATGGGAATCAAACACTGCTCTCAAGTGTCATATTCATCCATCCATCCCAACCTCCTCCGGACGTGATCTTTGTCTTTCTTTATACTACGTCACTATTTTCATTTTCATTTTCATTTTCATTTTCATTTTCATTTTCATTTTCATTTTCATTTTCTCTTCACCTCATTTCTAATGAACTTACTGAAAAAGCCGCATTACTATGTTCACCTGGACTCAATGACAAACTCATGAGACTTTAGGGGTCAAAGGTCAAGGTCACAGTGACCTCACAAAACACTTTTTAGCCATTACTCAAGACTTCACACGGCAATTATGACAAGATTCTGGATAATTCTGGATAAACAGGAATGCAATCTGAGACTGTGAGTGGCAGAGGCGAACAACCACAAGGTGGTAATTCTAGTCTTCACATTATGAAGGGCTGTATGAAGAGTTGGCCCTGCAACAATCTCACTAATGAAGGGCATGTTGACTTTTGTTGCAGTTGGTTCTTTAATATGAATGTTTCATTAAAGTCTAATTAAACATTTCTGTTTTACAAATGAATTGGCTTCATTCATCTTGGGGTTTGGTTAAAAAATAAATAAACTGTTGTATGTTATATGGACAGGAGTTTTTTACTATAGATCCTCTGGTACCAACATTAGCATTATTAAACTTTTTTGTGGTTATATTTGGCCTCACCAACCCGGTCCTCTAGAAACCACATGCATATGTAACTGAACAGGTTTTTGTGGGAAATCAATGGATTCCGCTCAGAAGCAACGGTGGAAACACCACGGTCACACCAGACCAGGTTCAGATCCGACACTTCTGCACAGTGTTGTAAAGGTCAGAAGGTTTACAGGTGATCCAAACCAAACCATTTAAATTTTATTTATTTCTTCTCTTTAGCCTCCAGAGTTAAAGTCCAACTGAAATTAAAATGCATGTTTTTGTCCGCTACAACATACACACTGCTCTGTCAATCACACGTGCTGTGTTCAAATTTGAGGAAAAAAACAAAAGGGATAAATTTATATATTTTGTTTTCATCATGGTCTAGATACTGGTGTGGTTCTCAGTAGTGCTGGTCTAAAATGAATGACCAAATATTTTCTACTGGTAATTTTGTGAGATCAATTCAAGTCGAGTTTACCTCCAAGAAATACCCGTATCCTTACACTATGTTACCAAACTAACTGCAAGACCCATGAATCAAAGCCTTACAACCTTAAAAAGGTGTCACAAACTCAGGTGAGTGCTGTGTGACAAAGTTCAGCTGTAAGCAGTGCAGCAGGGATACTTTTGAAGTGTTACCTGCTGGTTGGATTCATGCAAATAAACTCCTGATCCCTGCAGCCTGCAGCAGTTCGGTTACACAACTTTTAATCCCTCTTAGTGTTAATAATGGTTTTTGCATTTTCATTTAAACACATTTATTGTCTTTTGATTGTTTTTTCTGATTCTGACATGATACAACATACAAACGAGTCAGTAGAGATTTGTTTATTTACTGTAAAATTACACATGTAGCATCATCACATTTACCACTGTAGGTTAAGTAAAAACATTTCTTTATTTCAGAAGTCATCCCCTTATAGGGGAGATTTGTAAGTTTTTCTTGCTGTTGAATGTGGGTTCTTGTCAGGCGGATGTGTTGGTGATTGTTGCTTGACAAGAGCTTCAGCCACTGTTATCTTTGTAATACAAGGTTATATACAGGTTATAATAAGTCTTCTGTGCAGCTCACGTTTTCTCTGGACTGGTAAGTAAATGATGCTAATGTTAGCTATGTAGCAAGAGGGGAAGAAATGATCAAACATCCTCAGCTCACTGCTCAACCACTGCTAACATCACACTGGTTTTAAACACAGCTGCTGAGAGCAAAGGGGAAAAAGGGAAAAAATGTTTTTTGGGGAAATTAATATAATATCTATATATTGTATAATTAATATAATATCTATAAAGACCATTTTTTTCGTCCTTTTAATAATAAAAACAAATAACAATAATTTCTAAATATTATTTTTGACAGTAAGAACTAAATGTGATTTCAGCTTCAAATTTAGTAACTGTCCGAAACCATTCAATTGTACCAGTGACATCAGTTTAGCATCAACATCAGGATCAAACCAGTTAGATGATTGTATCTCTCTACAAGGAACACATACATGCCTCTCAGTGTTGCAGTCCAAGAGGAGGTGAGCGTCACGTCAGAACAGCTGTGCTGGAATCAGCCTCTCTCATAAAGGTGTCACCGTCTGAATTGTGATTTCCAGCAGCACCATGTGGTTTGGTGAGGGGGCACCAAGTTTGAAAAACATGTACAGCACTCATGTGGCTCACACTGCAAACAAATACCCATACAACATCAATTAGTGCTCAATGAATATGAGTTAATGAGCAGCTGTGAGTGAAAGAGCACAGCCACACTTCAGAATAATGGCTGCTGTCTGCAGCAACAAACAACAGCCTGTTAGTCACCCTGTTTCTGCTGCTACTCACAAAACACTGTTGTTACATAAGTGCTAGTATGATAGTGAACATTGTTATACACAGTATTGTCTGACAGTTAATATGAAACAGCAGCGTGTTTAACTTGGACATGAGGAAGACATATAAGGATTACATGTGAATTATGGACATTATTCTCTTTCTGAAAATATAAATAACTAATGGACTACACCACTGACAATGTGTTTAGGTGGAGTCACACGCAAAAGAAACATTTAAAGGAACAGTGTCATGACTGCAACTTAAGACAACCTGCTACAACTGACTGACAGCACTTAATACACAGGGAGTCAACCAGGCAGCTAACTCCAATACTGAAGTACTAAAAACTGCAGTTCCTCTAATGACCACTAATGTCTGGCTCCAAAAGTGTACAGCATAAATAAACATGTTCACAGCCTGTTAAAAAAATGGTTTTGGTCTCTTTAGCTAATTTCCTCCTTCATGACAACTGTACGGGGGGTGAATTTTTATGTAACTCATCTGTTTAAATTTTATTAAGGCTTAAAGTTCTGTAAAATTGAGGCCATGGCTTCTTTAAGTGATATGTGGGCGAGCGTATGCTTGCCACAAAATGGCTCCACCCATGCTCCACCTCTTGCCCATTTTTGGATTAACTGGGAGATGGGGACAGTCAGGCACTGCCAAAATAGCAACGGTGGAGCAGCTCACTCTGAGCTTCATGAGAAGGAGAAAAACTGCTGAAATCAAGAGATGTCTGGTGTTGTATTTACTGCTGTGCTGTCCAGTCTGAACTCTAACCTCATATTCTCTATAGCTCCTAATTCATACAGAGGAAGGTGACAAAAAGAACTACAGTTTAATGTGCTGGTTGTTCTTTTTGATGTGGCTCCTCTGTTTGTTACATGATTCTTGTAAAGTGTGACACAGGCCATATGTGACAGTGTCTCCAGACGGTTTTTGGTGGGTCAGTCCAAGTCAAAAGTCTGGGCCAATTTTATTATTTATTATTCCCATCCCTGTTCTCTCCCTTGGTATCATGTATAACTCTATAAATAAGCGAGTGATGATGTAGTACATGCTTTGAATTCATAGGATATGGTGATGCAGTGTTTTAAGCAAACCATATGGCAGCAGGAGGGGACAGAACGCTTATTGTAACCATAACAGACTTGAGTTGGACTTGAGCTCAAAGACTTGAGACTTGATTTGATCTTGTGACCAAAGACTTGAGACTTGATTTGATCTTGTGACCAAAGACTTGAGACTTGACTTGGACTTAATGACTTGTGAGCATTGCTGGTATCCAGTCCAATCATTGTCATCAGTTGCATCCTTGCCATTTGTCTGCATCAATTCTGTAGGTGATTAACTTCTGTTTTCAGGTTTGACACAACATCATGTTTGGATAGTCTTAGATATCCTGTTTTTCATTGATAAATTATCATCCTCAGGCTTTCTTCCCAATGTAAAGTCTCTGAATAAATTCCTGTACTCTCGTCTCCCCCCAGTGTGAAGGAGATACAGTCCTTGAATAATGAAGGTTCAACTTGTCACATTGTTCTCGGGTTATGTTGGAGGTACCACCTCTGAAATACTGTGCTACACTGCCTTGTGTGAGGGGACCAGGGTGTCTTCTTGGCATGGTAACATAACCTTTTAGCTATCCTGTCCTTTATAGCAGTCAGACAATTATTGTCCAAAACAGTCTATCAGTCTCATCAGACATAAAGGACATAGAGCTGTATATTGCCAGCATAACAAAGGCAAGGGATACCTTTAAATTTGGTAATGATATGTTTTAAGGGAAGCATCTGTAGAAATAATACTAGAAGACCAAAGATAGAACCCTGAGGCACAATGAAGAGCAGCAGTTTCAGACATACTGGGACCAAACAATACAGAAAACTCCTATCTGAGAGGTAAGAGCAGAATCAGTACAGGTCCCAAGAGACGCCCAAAAGGATTTTAATTATCTTTTTTTAAGTAGTAGTGGAAAGTTGGTTCTCTGGTCCTATTTCCACACTGCTATGTGAAGAGCATTCAAGCAGAATCCAGCCCCAGTCATCCTGCACATCTCACAATGTAGGTTTTACACAATTTACATTTGTTTTGGAATAATTTTCCCCCTTCTGGACCAGCAGTCCAGCCAAACAAACGGAGGAGGAGAAACTGGGCTGTGGCTCCAGGGAAACAGTATGAGGTGTCCCACAAGACACGTGTTGCATTGAGGCACCAACATCAGAGCCAAGAGAGGACTTCTCTGCCAGCTCAGTGGAGGGAAAACCTCCAGAGTATCTGACCACTTCCTCTTTCAGGAGCCTACAGCAGGAGGAGGAGATCACCAGATGGGAGGAAGGTTGTTTCCTTGGCTTCACAGTGGACTGGGGAGCCACATGAACACTGTTAGCCACCATAGGTGGAAGGGGAAAGGGAAGCCACAGTGTCAGCAGGGGCCATTTTCAGCATTAGGATGAATTGGAACCGCAGGAGCATTAGCCGGGTTAGCAGTTTGATTGGCTTAGGTTAGGTAGTGAGGCAGCCCTGTACGAGCAACCCCTGCAACCATGGACCTCCACCTCAGACCAGGATGGCTTATGATTGGGTGTCAAGCAGGAGAATGGCCATGAACGAGTGGCTGTGGACAACTGTGTCCTAGATGGTTGCACTGACATAGATAATCTGTTTTGACTGCCCAGAGGCCATGTCCATGAAACTGGGCAAAAGACAGTCTTTCTTCGGAAGTTCATCAAAAAGTTGTCGAATATCGTCTCGAAGGTCAGCAATCTTTTTGTTTTCTTTCTGGAGTAGAACATAGTTTGCACAGTTCAAGGTTGGCATACAGCTACTTGAGAGAGTGCTCAGCTTATTTCTCAGCTCAGTTAAAATCCAAGTGTCCGATGTTTTAAACCCTTCATCCAATATGAGACTAAAAACGGGACCCACTGTGAGGATCAGGATTTGGTAGTTTTCCGGTGTCTCCCTCAGAGGGGTGTGGTTTCACTGTCACTGGTTGGTTTCAATGCCACTGTCACTGTCTGATAACTTATAATTACTCAAAATCCAGGCTTCCGGTTACAGTTATGGTTATATATTTTATGTGGCTAGTTAGTAGTTAGCTATTAACAAGTTGCTGTTGATTAGCATGGTAGCTGTGTTACCTTATTACCTTAATGTGTGTTCTTAAATTAGTTAGATGTCTTGGACGTTGAGAGTCTCTTACTCTTGGGTTTCCAAAGTAAGCACCTGAACACATCATAACTTTTCATCTGTTATGTCAGTTAAACTCATATTTGTCAAGGTCGGCCATTGTGACATCTTCTGAGTCAGTTCCTCTCCATCCTCAGTTTTGGCTCCATAAAACATGCAACTGTATTGCCTTACTCCTGTTGTAGGAATCAACTCAAGGATTGCTTTATGATCTCACCGTCATATGGAAGTGCTTCTGATGTATATACGTGTATGGCAGTGGCATCACATACTGACCGCAGCAGAAAGATCTGCTGTATTGAAGCTTCGCACTGAATTGTGCATCGTTCTTATACTCTGCCATCAGAGGGTCCTGAGCTGTAGTTGAGTTTCACTGCATAAAAGTTGTGCATTTTTGACAGTTGAAGACTTGTTATACGACAAAAACACCAGAAATATTTGGTCCATTAGACGCTGTTATATCTGCAGGCACTGCCATGGTAAACAAAATGAAAGGTTAGCGGTAGGTATGTTCCTTTACGGTAAGAGAAACACATCATAGGATAATAAAATGTTGTTGAAAATAACTGGATTATGTGCAGTGTCACTAAGGTTATACATTTTAATATGAGTGGAGCTCTGTCACAATTTAAGCAAATAACAGTGACATATGTTGTGGCATCTCCTTTAGCAGACCCATTATTTTCCATATGTGGCCATTTTGTAATGTGTTATGCTTGTTATGCCATGGCCAAAAAAAAGTCATGCATTTCTTTTAACAATTGCATAATAATTACATTTAATTCACTTAATTCACCAGTTTAAGTTATTTATGAATTCTCTGTTACACATTAATATCATCTGAGCTTTGATTATCTTGAGGGAAACAATGACTTGATCAAAATTTAGGACGCTCCAATGACAATACACTGATGACAACTACAACATGGTCAAACTACAAGACAAAAGAAAACAAAAAACACACAGCAAATTGTAAATGACATATATGCAATGCATTCAGAGAGTATTCAGACCCCTTCCAACAGGACAATGACCCTCAGCACAACACAGGAGTGTCTCAGGGACAACTCTGTGAATGTCCTTGAGTGGCCCAGTCCCAGAGCCCTGACTTCAATCCTATCCAACATTTGGAGAGAGCTCAGCATGTCTGTGCACCGACGTCCCCATCAACCTTTGAGAGTCTGAGATGATCTGCAGAGAAGAACGACAGGAAACCCACAAATCCAGATGTATAGAATCCGTCATGTTAGGCCCAAGAAGAGTCGGGGCTGTAATCGCTGCTAAATGTGTTAGTAGTTAGTTCTAAGTGAGGTGTCTGAATATTTATGTCAATGTGATATTTCTGTTTTTCCTTTTTAATAAATTTGTTAAATATTTCTTAAATTATGTTTTCTCTTTGTCATTATGAGGATTGAGTGTAGATAGATAAATAAAAGGAATTTCAATCATTTTAACATTAGGTTTCAACACAACACCATGTGAAGAAAGTGAAGGGTCTGAATACTTTCTGAATGCAATGTATTTCAACATAAGCAGCGATGTAATGAGTTAAATAGGTTTTAACTAAGTTCTACTCAGCAGGAGCCCAACCTGAGAGACAATACAACCACCTGAGGTAAAAGGAGGATGAAAATAGCATATCAAATTCTAAATATTGTGTAAATATGAAAATAATTGTTAACAATAGGCCTATGTATTATTATATAATATACTATATAATATTGTATATACTACTGTAGAATATCATTTGGTGTTCAGAGAACTGACAGAGATGCTCTGACACGCTGAGCTCTGCTTTAGAGTATTTGGTGGGCGAAATGGATAATATTAATATTACAATAATTATTGGCATTGACATGTAAAGAAACTGTTCCAAATCATGGTGGCAATAGTTACATACATGTCTGTTTTAAATAGTAAAATTATATTTGGGTAAATTAAAAAAATATAATTTAAACATTCTCTGACTGTGAACACTGACAAATTCTGTTTAATTGTCACTTATTTATTTTTACCTAAAAACTACAAACCATATATTTTAAGATGTTATATATTATATTATATCATATTATATTATACAATATTATCATATTATATTATATAATATGATATAATATTATATTATATTATATCATTATGAGATATTTGAGGGGCCGTTTGTAGCACAGCTGATTCTGCTGCTGCTGTGTGGAGAAATAAACTCCAACATTAAATGTTTTTCATGACGTAGACGTAGCTTGATGACTGATTTTTCAGAGGGGTTCATGTAAGTGGCAGGTTTGAGAAAATTCACATACAGGAGTTCTGATTTTCCTAAGACCAGAAATCAGAGGATGCTGATGTTTGGCAGGAAGCTGTGACACAGTATCACCCATAAATTAACTACACTACTTCACCAAATTCAAGAAGTTTGAATTCAGATGTGATCAAATAACAAACAGTTTCCCTGTGACTGAAACTGCGTCACAGTCTGATATTTTTTCCCGCTATCCATGACACTTTGGAGGCGTCGTCCTGCGTCCATCTGACTCCTGTTATGAGATTAGAAACTGGACTTAATCCCCGCTCACACTGCGCCTTTTCCAATATTACTAATGTATATTCTATTGGCTGAATTTGACAGATGTCTAAACCTCGTCAATCCCACCAGCGTGACACTGTAGTGCTGCTCAGGCGCTCTCCTCTGGATATTATCTAAAGACTGAGGGCGCGAAACAGGGTGATGCACAAGGACCATAAATTCGGGTCATAGCCTACATTTCTCTCTGCGGAAAATTCAGTTAAATAAGCATTTTTAAAATTTAAACAGTATAACGTTAATTATATTATTATTATTATTTATTATTACTGACAACAAACTGCAAATAAACAAATTTCCATTTATTTTTCTCTTTAAATTCTTATATAGGCTATTGTAATATAACATTATATTATAATATGTAATATACATATAATAATAACAACAATAATACTACTACTACTACAACTAATAATAATAGTAATAATAATAATAATAATAACAATAATAATAATTAAATATTAAACCAATAAACTAGAATAAAAATGTCAGGGATGTTCTATTTGCATTTATGTGGGTATATTTTCTTTTATTATTATTATTTTTATTATTGTTGTTGATTTTCCCGCTCTTCACTGACTGCTATAATATATAATAATGTCACCTCACACATGTCAATCCGAGCTCTCCATACAGGACACACAGCAGCATATAGTCAACAGTAAACAGGCCTGCAGGCTACAAACAGCAAGAGAGGAGAACAACGGTCCTGAAGCTTCATTTCCTGATCCAGTCCTCTGCCGTGACAGCCTGCTATCCTCTGACCGCACACACTGTGATGAGACCGGGATCAGTCTGGTCTGTATCAGCTGGACCAGCTTCACGTGAAACCACTGATGAGAAGTCGCCTGTGGTAGAGTGCAGAGGAGGAGAGAGGACCAGGACCAGGACCAGGACCAGGACCAGGACCAGGACCGGCAGTCGGCTCTTCTGAAGCTACACTCTGCCAACTCAGAGTCGGACTAATAAAAAGACACTGTGTGATAAAACAGACTGAGTTTGGTTAAAAACCAGCTGCTGGTGTGTCAGGACTGTTACACGGTGGCCAGCAGCGTCACTGTTCTGCGATCAGTGTGTGGAGCTCCACTGACCTCTGCTGGACAAACACTGACACTGCAATACGAGCTGCTTCACGCTCTGTTGGAAACTTCACCTTCACCGTTAATGAAGCATCATTTTCTTTACTAGATCTGTGTAGAGTCGTTAGGCTTCCTACGGATGAGACGTTATTCAGAACAGACCACCACGACTGGCGCTCAAGCAAAGGCCAGTTAGTTTGTTTTTCATGCAAAAAAAAAAACCATAAATACTTCTGTGCCAGTATTGTGAAAAACGCATGAATTATATCCAAATGTCCAAATGTCATCAAACTGTGGGCAAGCCGGTCCGAGGATCCAGCCTTGTGTTGGGCCAGAAGTTTCATTTTGCTATCTGTACGGTGGCCCTGAGAGATCAAACCACTGCACATATAAAAAAACACAAACACATTCAGAAAAACATCTTCATGGATTTGACATGTGCTGTAAATAGTCAAAACACAACCAAATACACAAACCCGGTAGAGCGCGTACACTAACCGCAGTGGCGCAGGTTCGAATCCAGCCTGTGGCCCTTTGCTGCATATCTTTCCCTCTCTCTCTCTCTGGCCATCAGAATTAGGCAAAAAATAGCTTGAAAAGGAAAAAAGCGATTAACCTGGCTGGGACGCACTTGTTGTTCAGTGACCCTTCATTTGACTATGACAATGGAAATAGAAAGAGCTGGGAAGTAAATGTGGCATTAGAAAATATAAAGTCTCCAGATATAAATAAATGTGGAATTACAAAATAAAAGTCCCCTGAAATAAATAAAAACATTTTTGTGTATTGATTTATTTATTTCTATAGATATTTATTTATTTATTTACTCATATATATTTATATTATGCTGTATTACCTAATCTATTTATTTCAGGATTTATTTCATACCTGAGTTTTTTTTAATTAATATTGATTGAGATGGCATTCCATAATGAATCACATACATGACATCTTTTTTAACCTTATGCATTTGCTTGTTGTTAATGTTTTTTTTATCACTACAGCACCCCTTTTAAAAGTGTGTCCTAAGTTTCCAACCCTATCTTATTTGTTTGAATATTTCTTTTTATTTATTCAAATTTCTTTTAATCGTTTTAAAATGCTAATTTAATATCATCTTAATGTTTTATTTTTAATGTATTTCCATGCCTCTGTAAAGCACTTTGAATCGCCTTAACTTCATGTTTTCAAAACCAGAGACAGGAAACTGTCACAGAAATATAAAGTGTCCTGAAATGGAAAGTAAATTCTTCAGTACATTAGCTAGTTTCAACCACTGTGCAGAACCGTGGGTTTGGAATGTGGCCTACAGTGTTTTCCATGTTGGCTGCTGTTTCCTTGATTGCCGCAAGGGGTCGCTAGAAGACACGTGATGAACCCTGAAGACACCGGACACCCAGAAGTTGAAAGTGAAACCAGACAGGTCTTCAGTGAGTCCTGAGAAGCTGGAAAGTATCGCTGCAGGTGGAAGGAGAGAACTCTGCGTCATGGAGGTGGGTTTCATCTATTTACGTTTAAAAGAGTTGAACAGGCTGAAGGAAGGAGAGCTGTGAGGGCGGGTAGAGTTTACAGTCGCTGTTTTTTTTTTACCCAGTTAACCTGTTAAACTGCAGCTGGTGTTTCTCTGGATGAGACGTGGGTTGGGACCTATCTCTGTTTGATTCAGACACTGAAGCAGTTCTGTGAACTACTGTAACGTTTGATTTTTCGCAGAAAGAGGTGCGTTGCGTTGCGTTGCGTTGGCCAGATAACTATTAAATAGATTTCCGCTTTGGGCGTCTAGCCTTCAAAATAAAAGCGCGTCGATTCAAATGCCTACACCCGACTTCCGCTGTCACTTTGGTACTTTTTGATGTTGTCCATCATGTATTAGATGAGATTAGTCCCGTAATTATTTGTGTCAACAGATCGATCAGTTTGTAAATGTGTAATCTTTAAAAATAAATCACCTTCCAGATATACAAAAAATACTCACAAAACAGATCTCAACTATAAAACCGATTTGCAAAAATTCAAACAAATTCCACAAATAAAACACATATCGGTGGATACATTGAATGTATTTACAAATAAGAGAAAAGCACTTACAACTTTCAAACTGTTATTTGTGAAAACATTTTTCTATTTCGCTGGACTACTTCCGAAAATCCCGTGAGCGTCCGCGGGGAAGTAATTTCCTCTTTTCAAAGTAAGAGCACACAGTCATCTTTGAGCGGTTGTTTTTTCTTTTTTTTTCAAAAGTTCGGCACCTGTTGCCATGTCGACAGTAAACCTTCATGCTGAGGGAAAGAAAGCATGGTTGTGGATTTTTTTCTACACTCTTAATAGACAGTTCATACCCCTCCAACCTGAGAGATATCTGTGTCGTTTGTTTTATTGAGTTTATTGTAATCATTCAGTCCAGCTGTTTACAACATGTTATCTTCATTAGTCCCGTACAGCCACCGAGCCAACTAATGCCTTTTATTTCTCATGTATTCTTTCTGAATAAACATCTTTTCGAAAGTAAGATATTGAGTCTAACGTGAGAGTAACATTAACAAAGTTTTTATTTAGCCATGACTGGATATTTCATATGTATTCTTTGCATACTGTAATCATGCTAAGAACAAACAGTCCATTTGTTTCCTCCTGTTGAAATTTACACTTTCAATTTCATGATCACTTTGAATTAAAAACATATAAGCACCTCAAGATGAAATCCAGACTGACTAATGTCTGGGGGCAGGCGTGTTTCTAACCAAGCAATGTATTATTTTAATAAAACAAAAATTTCATACATGTTGGGCCAAAAAAAACTTCCTGAATGTGTATAAAATATTGGGCTACTTTTCTGATGATTAGCTGGGGTTGTGGCTCTACAGTGGCAAGAAAAAGTATGTGAACCTTTTGGAATAACATGGTTTTCTGAGTAAATTTGTCATAAAATGTGATCCGATATTCATCAAAGTCAAGGATATTGACAAATATAATGTGTCTTAAATAATACCACAAAAAAAAAAGATCTTTCATGTCTTTATTGAGAATAACCAAAAAATCCTCATAGTGCTAGCGGAAAAAGTATGTGAACCCTTGAATTAATGACCTCAAAAAAGCTAATTGGTGTCAGGTTTTAGCATACCTGGAGTCTCGTTAAGACAATGAGTTTGGGGGTGTGGCCTAAAGCTACTTTGACTGATAAAAACCCCCCAAACTTTTGGAGTTTGTTTTGCAAAAGAAGAACACGTTTATGTGAGCCATGCCTCGCCAAAAAGAGCTTTCAGAGGATCTACGATCAAGAATTGTTGATTTACATAAAGATGGCAAGGGTTACAAAGTGATTTCAAAGACTTTAGAAATTCACCAGTCTACAGTTAGGCAAACAATCTACAAATGGAGACACTGTGGGACTGTTGCTACTCTACCAAGAAGTGGACGCCCAGTCAAAATGACACCAAGAGCACAACGAAGACTCATCAATGAGGTAAAGAAACAACCCCGAATGACAGCCAAAGATTTGAAGGCATCATTGGAACTGGCTCATGGAACATCTCTGTTCATGAGTCTACAATACGTAAAACATTGAACAAGCAGGGTATCTACGGCAGGACACCACGAAGGAAGCCACTGCTTACTAAAAAGAACATTGCTGCACGCCTGAAGTTTGCAAAAGAGCACATTGACACTCCACAGCGGCATTGGCAAAATGTTTTGTGGACTGATGAAACTAAGATTGAACTATTTGGAAAAAACACCCAGCACTACATCTGGCGTAGAAAGGGCGTGGCATATCGTCATGAAAACATCATCCCAACCGTAAAGTATGGTGGAGGAAACCTCATGATTTGGGCCCGCTCTGCTGCATCAGGGCCTGGTCAGCTTGCAATCATTGAGGGGAAGATGAATTCCCAAGTTTATCAGAGAATTCTTCAGGATCATCTGAGAATGTCTGTACATCAGCTGAAACTCTCTAGAAAGTGGGTGATGCAACAGGACAACGACCCAAAACACCGGAGCAAGTTCACAACAGAATGGTTTCAGAAAAACAAGTCAGAGCCCAGACCTCAACCCAATAGAAATGCTATATCTTGAAGAGAGTCATACACATGAGATGTCCAAAGAATATGGCAGAGCTTAAGCAGTTCTGCCAGGAAGAACGGGACAAAATATTCCTCCAACGATGTGCAGTTCTGATCCAGAGCTACAGGAAACGCCTGGTTGAGGTTATTGCTGCTAAGGGGGGGTCAACCAGTTATTAATTCTAAGGGTTCACTTACTATTTCCACTGCCATTTTGAATGTTGAATGAGTGTGTTCAATAAAGACATGAAAGATCAGATTTTTTCTTGTTATTATTTTAGACACATTATATTTGTCAATACCCTTGACTTGGATGAAGATCAGATTTTATGACAAATTTATTCAGAAAACCATGACATTCCAAAAGGTTCACATAATTTTTCTTGCCACAGTATTTGGACTGTTTGGTGTCGACCAGCTCTCCAACACTGGTGCAAGCCACTTTCAAATTAAATTGCTTCCATTTTTACTGCTCATCTCCTCATTTTGCTTTCGCCCCTTCCAAGTTGTCTTTATTTTTAGATCAGCTGCTGCAACTCCATGTTTTACCTCAGGACCATTTCAATGTCTTAGTCCATCTGGCATGTGAATGCATCAGATTTCATCACAGTCGGAAAAAGTAAAAGTTGCTGTCTTGGTCATAGCTCCGCTCCCCTGCTAGTTTACAGCCTGTCACACTGTCCCTGCATTGTTCTGTTTACTGTGAAGAAAGAAAATGTCTTGAGATGTGAGTCAGCTAAGGGTCTTCTCCAATGATGCATCAAGTCATTGACAGGGGGACAGCCCTGTGTATATAATTCCCTGTTCCAAATCTTTGACGCAGAGAGTTTGACCCCTTTTTAAACACACAGTCTTTTAACTTCTGCCTCTATGGGTCTCTCTTTCAAAACAATAACAAAAGACAGTGTTGGATGACGTCATGAAATCGTGTGGGATCATGCAAGTTCTTGTCTTCACCGACATTACCATAAGCTTCTGGTTTGGATTCCTTCAGTGCCAGTGGTTCAGGAAATCAAACAGACTCGGTGATTCCACTGTTAAAAACACTGGATGAAGCAGTTTCACATTAAAGCTGGTGTACGTACCCCGTCCCTTCAGACATCCCTCCACGGCCACTCCCCTAAAGCACTGCCCGAGTGGACGAGAGAGAGAGAGAGAGAGCGGAGCAGGGATTGTCGTTGTGATATCCCAATAAGGAATGGCTCATTCACAAGTAAGAAAACATAAGATTACCATAATGAATGTAATGACTCGCTCGTACTCAAAGCTGTCAAGCTGGGTGATTTATTGTTGGAAATACAGTTACATGCAATAACTTATCGCTGGCTAGCTAGTAGCCACCTGCAGTAAGGTTGTTTATCAGACAAAGCTAGAAACACCAACAAAGTTAGCTACACTACTAATGCTAAGCTAGCTATATTACTAGTACAGCTAATGTTTCTTTTGAACTGTTATCTAGAATTTTCTGTTGCATGTCTATGAAAAAACTGTAGCACCTATGTAGCTACACTGACGTTTTTTCACATATTACATTGTTTTGCATGTTAGAGCTTCCAGGATAAACGCATTGCTAGCTCTGATTTCGCCTCATATTACACAGGCCAGGCTCAGGTGAGGGGGGGGGGGGGGGGGGGGGGGGGGGGGTGAGGCAGAGGAGGTCATGGGAAAGGGAGAACAGGTGCAGATGAGCAGGTATCTATAATAGCAAATTATTTCTGTTTTTTCTGACCAGCACCACTAATACAAAATTCAATAAAGCTCTGTTCTATAACAATATCTAATTGTGTTTGTTATCTGTTGCTGCACAGACCAGAATTTGAGAGCTGGACTTGGAACAGTCGCATCACCTGCTGGAGCTCTGTCTGAGCTCTGTGACCCAAGACTGATGTTTCATATGTTACAAATGACATCAGCAGATTCTCCTCAACCAGGACCTCCGGTAACAGGTCATCCTACCTGCTGCATCAGCCAGAAATGTAAAGGACACCACAACATCACTCCTGCACTTCCATGCTGCCACACATGGAATCATATACAGTACCAGTCAAAGGTTCGGGAAAGTGTGTCCAAACTTTTGACTGGTATTGTATTTTGCAGAAGGGGGTCCTGCACATTGCCAGACACATCTGGAATGGCACCTGGGCAGTGGCTGATTATCCAGATCCAGGGGAGATGAACCAGAAGTTCAGCTATGCAGTTTACAGACAGTTTGATGTGTAACAACAACAGAGCACTAGGACACGGTTACAGTTGTTATCCCTTGTTGCTGTGTCTGGAAAAATATGTGACTAGGACCAGATCCACATGGACAGTATCAAGGTTTCATAGTAGAGTAAACTGCAATAGCACTGACAGGCAATAATCTGTGCTTTATCACTCTATACATCAAGTAATTTGCTGTCCTTTTTCCCAGGAGGATGTAACAATACCAAGTAATATTTTTTTCTCTTTATACTTGTGTAAATATTTAAATTTGTATTTTATTATTTATATGCACAATCTGTTCTGACTTTTTTGAATAAAATCTTTAAAATGATACATGCCTTTTCCTTACACTTACAGCACAAACAATGAAGTCGTTTTATTTAGCATCTCTTTGTATGCTACACAAAGCGTGTAGTATGTAAAGCGAGCTACACATAGAGAAGGATGCATTTATATGAGTAACAGTGGTCTAAGCAATTACACCTTCATTACAACTTCTTAAAAACTTTGTACGTTTGTAAACGCGTCGCCAACGACCTGATTTTCCGAGGTTTGAAGAGCTAAGCTACGTTTCTATCACATGAAGCTGCGCTCAACGGGTGGGAGACAAACTGACGAAGTGGTGGAGGTGGAGCGGGGGGGTGGTGGTCTCATCAATCCCTGTTTTAAAGGTTTGGAAGTTGTGGAGTCTCTCACAACTAAAAAACCCAAAACACAAAGTCCCGTTCGCAGCCATGACAGACATAAGATAAATACTATCAAGCCACATCTACTCACAACTACAGTGCAGACATACAGGCTGCACAGATTACATACAAGACAACATTATGTGTAATCATAAAGTTAGCTACACTGTCTACTAGCATAGCTGATGTCGCTTACACCCAGTGCTATCTAACGTTAGCTTCGGCTAACACACAAAGCATACGTTGGTTTATGATTAAACAGCTGCAACAGCTCATGAAACATCTACCTACGTTAGTATAACACAAAAAATCAGCGATTCCACCCGACACTCTTCGGCAGACACATGACATCTTTATTTACAGTCTATGGTTTTTACCAGCAGCTGAATTATCCACAATGATCCTCCTCTCCATAACAAACAGACCAGGGGATTAAAACTGGTGAATGAATAATGCAGTTTGAAAATCAGGACGTCTGCAGCAGCTGGGAGCTGAGCTGTCTAACATTTCCTCAGCTTGTTTCTCTGATAACTTCAGATCCAGACGTCCGACGACTAAAATCCTTCATCTGGTTCAAATATAGAGCTGAAAACCACCAAGGTGTAAAAAGTGTATGTGGCTTAAAACTAGATAAAAGTACATTTTTAGCTTCTGGCAGACAAACACAATGACACATGTACATAGAGGATATGATGTCACTGACAGATGACTAAATAAAATGTAACATTACGATGATTAAAATCACAGTTTTCTCTGGTTTTAGAATTGATGGAGATATTTGGGATAATTTAAGAAAACAACAACATTTTAATGTGAAAGAGTTACAGATTATTAATTTAATTTGAATCTAGAGTAATTGTGATTGTTCTGGAGTAATCCTTTCAGCCCTGTTGTAATGAATACAGTGCCCAGTAACACATTACTGCATCACCTTCACACTGCATTGAGATGGAGGTATGTAGCTAATAGCTAACGTTACCTGTCATGTCTTTTTGCAGTTCATCACAGACGTCACTGCCGTCATTGATGGAGCCGGTTACAAAGACAAGGGCAGATTAATAAAGATTCTTCAGCCTTACAGTCCTGAGAGAAAAAGTTCCTCCTACATCGTGAGAGGAAGCTACGAGGAAGTGGAGCGTCTTTCAAACAAACTGTCAGCAATGAAACATCACCTCAGTCCTGCAACACCTGGACGAACCCTTCAGCAAGATCCTGCTCCAGCCAGTGTGAAATCAGTGGTCGTGTCCTCGGTAGTCATGAGCTACATTCAGCAAAAATGTGCAAAAGAACTTGACAAAATTCAAGGGAACAATTTTGTCATTGAAATACAGCCTGACCTCAGAACAGCACACAGTAACCCCGGTGTCACAGTGCAGGTGACTTTTAGACCGCAGCATACCTCCGTACAGCCTGTTCATGCTGACTATGTCAGACAGAGGTTCATCACATTCTACCAGAGAACAGCCTCTGACTTGGAGGCCACATTGGTCCCTGTGAGTTCACAAAGCCACAAAGACCTGCAGAGGAGATTTCCACAACTCCTCATTACACCCAGCTTCAACAAAGATGAAGCAAAAGTGAGCGGGCCTTTTATGCACATTGCTCAATTGAAAGAGTTCCTTTTAAAAAATACACCAAGTCCAAGCAAGAGTCCAGTGAGCAAAGGTGCAGCAAGCAGCAGAACCTCAGGTCCTCAACCTACACACAGCAAAGATCCTGAGGATGAACCATGTCTAATCTGTATGGAACAAATAGTCACAAGAGAAAAGGAGACTCTGCGGTGCAAACACTCCTTCTGCAGAGACTGTCTGAAAAGAGCTTTCCACTACAAGCCTGTGTGCCCGACCTGTGGACAGTTATATGGCACGTTGACAGGGACACAGCCAGAGGGAGGCACCATGACTGTCACCAAAAACTCTTCATCTCTGCCTGGATACAAGAAATATGGAACAATAATCATCCAGTACTACATTCCAAGTGGCATCCAAAAGGTAAGGCTACAGGTACAACTCTGAACAATTTACACTTCCACATTTTTGAGGTTACCATCTATGAAGTCATAGGAGCCATAAAAAAGAATACATTTGTAAAAGAATGAGAAAATAATGGAAATATAAAGAGGAATAAATAAAGGAATTAAATAAGTAAATCAAAAATATATATAAGAATCAAAAAATGCTTTTCCCTACTGTTTTTTCTTTTACATATTACCTTTGCTTTTGTTTTTCCCCAATGTTTTTGCTTTTACCCTATTGCTTTTGCTATTCCTTGAGGGACCAAGCTGTCAATCAACTGACTTTGGGTGAGCTCTCCTGCCCAGCTTTATTCACTTATATATTTCTCTTTATATTTCCACATTTATTTTCTTACTAGGTTACAGATTTATTTATTTCTATGCCACTCCTTTGGCTCTATAACCATCTCCACCCACATACCACCCCATCATGAGTGGGAAATGTAAAGGATGACTCTCAGTTCACATGATGACAACTGACTGTGAGGATTGGTCAATAAATTATACATCTGTTTACGTCTGATTATCTATCTATTTTACAAGTTGAAACTTGACACTGGGGTCTCCTATCCATATTCCAAGCTAATTGATGATTCTACTCTAAATAGCTGCTGAGCTTGTAATCAGATATCAAATATATCGTCATTTAAAACTTTTTATTCAAACAAAGAAGCAACAAAAGATTTTTGTCAGCGCACATTTGAGATTTTTTAAAAGCTCATTGAAGACAAAGAAAATGTTGTTAAAATGACAAAATGCTGACACACACACACACAGCTGTTGCAGCTTGTAAAAAGCTATTGTTGTCTAGTCTCCGGTCCCAGAATCATAACTTCCAGCTGGCAGAACATCATAAAGCAGAGAAAGCTTGACTATGTGTTTGCAGGAGGCGCATCCTAACCCTGGTCAGCCGTATGAAGGTGTGTCCCGTACAGCTTATCTCCCAGACTCCTCGGAGGGCAGGATGATCGTCAAACTGCTGAGACGAGCCTTTGATCAGAAGCTCATCTTCACTGTTGGTCAGTCCTCCACCAGCGGCAGGAACAACACAGTCACATGGAATGATATTCACCATAAAACCTCCACACACGGAGGACCAACTCAGTAAGGACTCTTTCTCTGGCAACATTACATTACCCCATTGTTGTGCCTTTCATGTAATGCAACCATTAGTCAGATAAGCCAATGAGCGAGTAGAGTGTTCCTGCAGAACCACAGGCTGCAGTTTCAGGAGGACCCTAGTTTTTAGCAACACTGCCACCTAAGGAAGTGGATGACAAGACTGCATTTGGATAACAATCAAAGAGCGAGTATGACAACTCTTATGAATATATTAAGAGTAGTCAACTAATCTACCACATTTATAATAATACAATTATATATTATTATTAATAATATACAACCGTGGTCCTGTACTGCAGCCTTCTGTAGGCGGCTGCAGGAACGTAATATTGCCCGATTTTATATTAGCAACATTAAACTACTAAATTATAGCAGCAGGGAAATCTGTATTTGTCAGGTTTTCAGACACACCAGGAAAAGACCCAAACAAACAACTCAAACACTGTCAGGTTTCCAAAAATCAGGTCCTTTAATACAAAACAGGTTCGGTAAATGGGAGTTCAATCAACGAAGGCAAAGGTACAAAATCGGTGGGCCAAAGCAGGGTCAAAGACAGGAACTGGGTAAAAAACACTAAGCGCTCATTAAGGAAACACAGTAATTGCTGGTACGCGGCCGGTCACCAGGGAACAAGACGAGCTGGCACAGAGGGGAGAAAGCAAACAGACCATATACTCAACAGGGAGGGGAGACAATGAGACAATGAGACACAGGTGCAACACATCAGGGCGGGGCAGACAATCACAAAGGCGGGAAACACACAAGGGCAGGAAGTGGATCTGAAATGAGAGGAGAGTTGCACACCAAAATAAAACAGGAAACAGAACTGAAAAAGTGAGAAAAAACTAAAACATGACCTAGTGCCAAGGCGAAGCATGACAGCGTTAATGTTGTGAGTAATGAATAATGAGTATTGAAGGGTCACGTCAATATCTGATCAAGATCTAGTGACTGCAAAGGCCATAGCATATGATTCAACCTTTATTTTATCTGATAATTGTCTAACTGTGCTAAATGCGCAAACTACCCAGCATGCAACTCTTAGCGACCATAAGACAGAAAGTATTTGGGTGGAGTACTTAGACAATAAGTAGTAAATAACATCTACGATCTAAGGTCCTAGAAATGAAATCGTTGCAGTATTGCAGGAACATGCTGTTGCACTGAGCAGGCCGTGTGACATTTCATATCCTGCTGCCAAAAAAATATTTCCTTTATTTCCTCATGCAGTGATTAGTTTTTAACATCTACATATTTATAAGAGAAACATATTCATGTGTCCTAAATATAATCCCCAGTACCGAAGTCTCATCTGGGTTCACAGGAGGAGACTGGACTCGACTGTATGAGTACTGACTATAAACCTGTCCATATGAAGTCACTTAATCTCTGTCATTGTGTTTGCAGCTACGGATATCCAGACCCTGGTTATCTGAGCCGAGTTCAGGACGAACTGAAAGTCAAGGGAATCGAATGAGTCAACAAATAAATGTACTACGATGATGTATGAAGTTACACTATTATCTTTACAAACATCGTCTCTGATTGTAAAATTAAAATTAGATGTTAGAGATTATGACACAGATTGATTCATTAATGTAATTTGATACGTCATAAATAATCACACGTTAGTCAACCATAGTCTCACCTGTTTTCTACTATCATTCCTCATTCTTCTTGGATTATTTTTTATTGACTTGTTCTTTTATATTTATTTTCACAAAATATAGAAAAGTTTATATTTGTAAATGAACAATCGATTCCTATTGACCTTTTGAATGTTAAACTTCATGATGTGTAAACAACTTATTTTGCTGGTGATGCTAACTGGGTTATCTTGATATATAGTGTCTATTTTGCATTTGTAGTAGCTTGTGTATCCAATATTCACAGCTCATGTAGAACTGGTAAAATGATTTGTTGTCAGGTCTGGGGGGTTTAATTACCACTGTATGATAAGAGGAGCATGTACACCTTACCTGAAACCCAGGTGAGCTCAGCTGAGTTTCCACAGTTGCTCCACTCACTGCATCAAGTCGCCCACCCGGGTTCTCTCCTCCTGTCTCCAGCTATGTATCAGAAACTAAACTTAAGTGCTTCAGGAACGAGGTTTATCATGTTTTGTCTGTCACGGTCAGGAAAGTTGGAGCATGACATGTTTTCATCTCCGTCTCTCACCTGCCCTCTGACAGGAGGAGGAGCAGGTCTGGGAGCATGGCAGCCAATCAGAGATTCTGGTTCTTAGTGTCATTGTTACTTGAGGCTTCCTTCAGCATTCCCTCAGTCCAGCTCTGCACAGTCGGACACATGGACATTGACGTGTGCTGTAGAACTTCAAAATAAAATACTCTGCAGGTCCATTGATTTGGCTCACAGGACTAAACCCTTCCCATCTATGAATTACTTTCACTTAGACATTTAAAGGAGATGTACCTGTACCAACAGCCTGTATATGCACATAATGTAATCACCATGTTGAGTTTCTGCACTGCTCACTAACAGAAAAATACTTACATTTGAAATTGAAAATTCAAAATATTTGATAGAAAAATTGACTTGGTTGTTTAGTCTGGGTTCAGCAGTCGAGGTGCCTCTGACAGCAGTTACAGTCTCGTTTTCAAGAATACTGATTTGTACTTTGTCCATGCACGGCAGCTAAACAGTGGTTGTGGTGAAAGCATGATGTGTAGAAAGAGCCGGGACCCTTTACCTTTCTTTTGGCAAGACGACGTATTTTACTTTTATGGAAATCTCCTAAGGCTCTATTTCTCTGTGGCTTAAGGATGTCATGTATTTTATTAAGTAGGAAAAGATAATATATTCTGTGAAAGGCACCGCAGCAAAATGTTTTCATAAATGGACCTCTTTCATAGATTACCCCTCCCCATCCCCCCACCTTACCTCCCTCCCTGCCCAAATTTTCCTTTAGGTTCTTTATATAATTTTTCTCTATTCCCTTTTAATTTATTTATATTAGTGATTACACATCAATAGTCATAAGTATTTGAATGATGTATGTTTTAAATATTTGATATATTTATTTATACATTATAATTTATTATTAGTGTTATTTTTTGTATTAACAACCGATCCTGAGATTGATTCCCCTCTCAGCAAACACTGCGTCCGCGTGTTAATTGTTTGCTGAGCACAATGTCGCGTTCAGGCGGTGCTGGGATGAAACCTGAAGACATTGCTGAGATTATTCAGACCACTGTCAGTGAGACATCGGCGTCTTTCACTGAAACACTACAGGGAGAGATCTGAACTTTGCAGACAGAACTTCCAACTCCGGCATTTCAGTTTCCCCCTCAGAATTGAACTGACCACATTTTTTGACTATTGTTAAATGTCTTATATTTCCCTTTGACACTAATGACTAGTCTTTCTGTTTTGACAGGGAATGTGCAGGGTTTGAACAGGATAACCAAGAGAGGAGTTTATAGATAGCAAAAATATTGATATTGTATTAATTCAAGAATTACAGCTATAGTATAACTTACCTGTTATTTCTCTCTCTCTCTCTCTATATATATATATATATATATATATATATATATATATTATATTATATTATATTATATATATACTTGCAGCTTCGGTCTACCTTAACAGCATTAGGGGTTCCATGGACTTCTGAACTCTCTAAGCATGAGCTCACAGGGCAACTGTATAACACCAGCAGGACCAGTGGGACTGTATCTACAATGTATTCCCATTACAAGCGACCTGGTAAAATGACTACAGTTCTACTGAAGTAGCTTGGGAAACTATCTGAAAGAACATCAGATACACATCAAAAAATCCTAACCACCAAACTATTCCTCTAAGATTTGTGCACAGAACCTACTTAACACCTAAAATCAGACATCTGCTTAAATCTGCTCCATCTCCTCTATGTTAATTCTGTCCACAAGGTTCAGGGAGTGCCCCAAGGTCCCCATGTCTGTCTACTAAAAAAAAAGGATATGGCTGTCTGGCCTAACTGCTACAAAGAAAATCCTGGTTGTACGGTGGAAACCGCCACCACACATTGTCATGAAAACACTGCAGATTTGTTGATCACTCACTAGGGAGGGAAATCAGGGGTGATTATTCTTAATTGTTGACATTTAGTTGTGTATATGTTTATATGTATGTGCAGGCATGTGCATGTGGGTGTATATGAACAGGATTGGCACATACGAACATAAGGATATGAATTAAGACAATGGAGGTATATATTAACCTGTATTTATGCTACAAGTTAAGGTATATGTCAAGTATGCTTGTATATTATCTTCATTTGTACAGTTGTTAATTTTATAGATGGCTACAATATACCATGAATAAGTTCTAAGTTTATTTAATTCAGAAGCATATATGTATATGCATACATGCTCTTTTCTTTAAAAATTTTCTCCTGCTGATATTCATTCTGTCAACACGCCATAAAAATTGTTCACAAAAAAATAGGGAAACCACTTGTAATCATATATTCCTGTATTTGTTGTATCCTCAGTAATTATATAAGAGCCAGGACCCTGAGAGTGACTGAGATCTCATGGGCTTCACCTGTGTATTCTTCCATGTGAAGTTATTTAGGTTTAATTTTGTATTTTGTAATTAAATTCACAGACAAATCTGAGCAGATTTTGTTGATCAGAGCTAGTTATTGAGTCCACAGTGAAGCAGGTGCTTGACCCTCCAGACACACAGCATAAACTGAAACTCACTGCTCTCACCCTTAATTCAGTGGTTCTCAACCCGGCGGGCGTGAGATTATTTTGAGGGTAGCGGGATGTTTTTCAAATAAATAAATAATAAATACTTTTGAATATGACTTTTCTATCAAATCTCCCACACCAATGTTATAATGTCCTTATGCAACAGATTTGAGTGAGTGAGTGAAATGAGTGTGTGAGAATCTGGGAGGGAGAAGTCGGAGCAGCAGACTGAGCGTGGCACAGCACAGCGGCAGATGCTAAATGTTAACCAGCTACTGTACAGTGTCTGAATATGTAGTGGAAAGTCTGCCAGCTCAAGATGAGACCAATGTCAGATATGTGAAGGTGGGCTAACGCAAAGTAACATCATGTGGCTAAAAAGGTTGAGAACCACTCAATGATGAACTCCATTTAAATGGTTGTGTCAGAGTGAAGCTGGTGAACACGCAGTCACTTATCTCGTGTTTTAGAGCCATCATTAAATTAATGGTCAGTTTGAAAAAAAAATATCCATTTATATCCATAGAGGTTTAACATGTTATAAAAGAGAGAAACTGAAACAAAGTCTGGAGTTGCGGAAAACTCATCACCTCATGTGCCAGGGTGAGCAGTGGTTGATTTGCAATCCACAATATAGTTCATGTGTCCAACTGGTGAACTACAGGAAACACACAGACTGTGATTTATGCCCTCATACATCAATTAACTGACCCGAGGCTTCACATGGGACAAAAATGTTGTGTTCAAGGTCCATGAGTTTCAAATAAATATTAAAATCAGTTGTATGATGAGGCACTTCCAAGCTCTTGGTTTATTTTCTAGGGTCAAAGAAAGTACACAGATTAGAGGTCCCTTTATTTAGATAACATATAATCTCTCATATTCAATCCACAATACGAGGTGATTCTCAGACGCATAAACCTGTTGCCCACCTCTCCTCTTCCCCCACAGTCTCTGTCTAATCACTCTCAGCTCTCTGCTACATACAGCACCCCGAAGGAGGCGATCTCCACTCAGCAAAGTCTTTCACAAGATCCATGAGCTTCGTTAGCAAAAATCTGTGTTAAAGCAAAGAACAGTTGAACAAATGTGAAAATAAAATTCAAAAAATTGAGGCAATATGAAATTAAGAGCAACGTTTGTTGTGACAAGGCTTTGTTGAATGTTTGAGCACAATGTCCAACAAGTGAAAGACAGTGCAGCTGATCCACGGTTCTGGAAAAGTGACAGTGTGAATTTGTGCCTGATACAAATACACAAGTATATACATCAACATCTGGAATGTGAGCCCGTCTTCTGATTCTTCTGATCACACTTTTGGATTCTTTCAAAGTTCAGTAGATATAGTGGGTTTATTTTGAGAAGGTGAAAACTTTGTCTGTCTATTTGAATTTTGCTAACAAAGGTAGCTGGCATCGATTGGCTCTGCTTTCCTGAGTTTGTTCCCGCTGCTAAAATATTTCAGTTTAATCCTCAACAGCCAAGCACACAAAGATGCATTTTCCCCTTGTCAGAGTCAGTTAACATTGTGTCAGCTGATGTTACTGCAAATCAGACAGATATTACAGGCTAACCTGGTTTATATGAGCACATTTAGACAGTGTATCTAGAAGTGATACAATCCAAGCCTGGGTCCTACATCAAAATGTTTCACTATGAATAAAAAGTCAGAGGATTTTTGAGACGGTATGACCTGTTTTCAATTCATTATGTCAGAAAGTTTCATTAAAGCTATAGTATGTTCAAGAATTACTTCAAAAATTATAATTTTAGTTGAAATTTGCTCCAAAAACTATGTTAGTGTGTTGAGGTGCTGCAGACTCATTGAACAGCCTGGCAGCAGCGCCGACATATTCCCTCCTAAAGTGTTCTGAGCAAGCCTCTTCTTTCTAACCAATCAGAGAATGCCAAAGCTAGCATTAGCTGCTGGAAGATGTCACTGGGTCTGACTCACAGGCTGGCTAGGTCCTGATTCCTGCATCAGCTGAAACAGCGAACGTGACCAGAATGTAGGTGGAGGACTGGGCGGGGCCTAACGGAGCAGGGAGAGTTAGGGAGGGAGAGTTAGGGAGAGAGGGAGGGAGGGGAGGAGCAGAGTAGTTTGCCTTTGAGTCTCATGCTAGTGCTAGATTCCCAGGGGTTTCATACTGTAGATTGTATATTTAGTATCATTCATTTTTCTTTCCACCATCATAACTATCAACTGTATATGTTTGTGTGTCTCATAATGTTCACCAGTTCTACTCATTTTAAACAACAAATGGAGATGAGTCTAATTAACCAATAATAAAAGTCATACTGCAAAAGTCAAAACTCCACCTTCCTGGACCTGTTTATAGCTTCCATTCATGTTTAGACTTTTTGTCCCGTTTTACACATGAACTGTGTGTGGGTGGGGGGGGGCGGGGGGCGGGTTGTTGTCCCTGGATGAGCAGGTATATGTGATGGATGGATGGGATGGGTTCCGAGGCATCAACAGAGTAGTTCTAGGTCTAGACTCATACTTGGATCTGTCCTCTAGTCAACGAATAGATCACATCCTTACACTTCAAATTTGGTAGAATAACCATGTAAAGACTTGTCAGCATCACTGTCCTGTACATGTACACGTCTGCACATCTGTACACATCTACATCACATTGGTTATTGTATTCTGAGGTGTGTCAGGATGGTACCTCGAGTAACTTGTGCCATACACGCTGTACCTCTAACTGTTAAAGATAAAAAGATTTAACAAATAGAAAAAAAGAGGATATGAATCAATATCTTGATTTCAGCTCCACCCACATCATCACCAACCATTTCATTCTAAGTTCCATATTATTATAATTTTTTTTAGCAAAAGTGAACACATAAATGACAGAGGGGGGGGGGGGGGGCATGAAGGATCAACAAGGACTGTTATCTGGGAGGGAAGGAGGATGAGGTGGGGGGGGGGGGGGGACAAGGAAAGAGGGCAGCCCATTCCAAAAGTCCAGGCAGGGGTTAACTGTAAGTCAGTCAAGTCACCAGGTTGGGGGGTCAATACTGTGATTCCCACCCCAACATACAATGCCACTTGAATGCCATAACTGCTTGGTGTCCTCTTTGTGGTAGCCTCATTTGGTGAAGGCGGCCACCACAGCCCACAACAGCTCATTGGCGTTGGCTTTCATGCTCTCTCCCTCGGGCTCCAGTTCCAGCAGCTGCCGCACTCTCTTCATGGCCAGGTCGTATTGGTCATCTAGCAGCGGGGCAAAGGCATTTTCCAGGACGTCGGAAGAATGGGCTAAGAAGATGAGCGCGAGCAGCCGCTTGTCCATTCGATGAGGGTCATTCACCCACTTGTCCAGTACAGCCTCCTGGACCTTCTTGATGAGACGCTGCTTGATGTTGTTGTTGGTCAGAGGATGTGTAGTCATGTCAAAGAGCAGGAAGTTCTGCTTCTCAGTGGTGAGGACGCCTTTTTCCACCAGGTTTTTGGCCAGCCGTTCACGGACGTTCCTCAGCTGATAATGAAGTTTCAGGGGGTTCCACGTCTCTCCTAAAAGACAAACCGATAGAACATAAGACAGTTAGTGCATCACAAACAGGTGACATGCTCATCTGCATTAATATAGATAGAAATAGAAAGAACAGGGTAGTACCAGTAGGGTTCTACAGTGAGAGCTTTTCACTCACATATGAGTGTGTGAATGTGAAATATTATTTTCTATAGTTACTAGAGAAGCTGGTTCAAAATCCATAAGGGCAGGGAGCATTTTATCTGTACTTGGAGAGATCAGTAAGATTGTTCACGGAGCAGCAGCTTCTCCTCGCTGTCTGTCTCTGCTCTGTGTTGGTGTTTGACTGAGGTGGGACATAGCTCCTCCACACAGAGCAGACAGCAGGGCAGAGGTCACGGAGGAGGACACGACAATGGGTGAAGTGAAATGTAGGGATGGATGATCTGGCAAAAATATCATGAATCATGACCTGCATCCTGTTAGCGCACTGATTTATTCTGAAAGTCCTGACAGAAAGTTATGATTTGTATGTTTCCGACACTTTCACTCTTCTTTCAGATGTTTGTCTGCCTGCTGCTAATCTTCACCCATAATCCTGTCTTCGGTTTATAAACTTTTAAACTAACAACTTATAAACTAAAGTGTCACAACCAATCTCACTTTCTGCTTAGTTCGTATGGAGTATTCCTTTTGACAACGCTGTTATTTATTCATTTATGAGGTGATATATGTGTTTTCATTAGAAAATTCAGTCTCTGCTCCGGCTCGTCCCTCTTCTTGTCTCCCTGCCTGCAGCAGGTCTCTGGTCCCATAGACAGACTGTAACTCCACCGTCTTGGCCTGCAGCTGGTGACAGTGGTTCTTGTTCTGCACAGATGGAGAACTGGTTCATGTGGAGCTACACCAAAGCCACCGAGGCTGCAGAGCAGAACAAGGACTGCTGTCTCCATCTGCAGTTAGCAGGTTAGCTGTTTAACAGTTAATAACAGGCTGATTAGCAGAGACTGAACTTTTAAAGTTCAATATCTAAGATCATCCAAATTATAAATCGGATCGTCCACCCCTGGTGAAACATATTACTCCAGATCTGGTTGTTACTCTACATGCAATATAACCTTTGTGAATAAAAAAAACAGTTAGAGGAATTTATCAAAGCACCTGTTAAACAAGTAGAAACCTGCAGAAAACAGTATCTTCAGCTTTCGCTGCAGTCTCCTGTCCAAGCTGACTGTATGAATCCTGTTTATTTACTGCATCTCAAACAAGCTGATGTTTTTAATCCTTTATCTGACTAATGTGACAAATCTTTATGTTTCTTCTGATTCAGTGGGAAATGCGAACAGAAGGGTTTTTTAGTTCCCGTATCATTTGGTCTTAAAGTCCGACGGCACACTGACACAGATTACCATTCTAAAGCAGGATGTGTCAGCATAATCAAAGATCATTGTCACATCAGCTGCTGTTTAACGGTTTGTGTATGAGATTCAAAACAAACCTTCATACTTTTAATCGCACAATTCTCACAAATACAACTCACAGTCTATCCATGCTATGACTGCAGACATACACAATCAGTCTGCATTTTCACACATTCACATTTGATGTAAAGCTCAAAGTTAAGCTGGGTACAAGCATAAGGAAGCAGTGTGGATCTGTTCTGATATAAATCTCCTCACAGCTTTACCACCAGATCGAGGCTGTGAGCCGATAAAGCAGATGAACTCACCACTCAGCAGTTCGATCCAGCTCTGCACCGTCTCTGGCGGCTGGGTGTCTTTGATGTGTTTCAGGGCTTCGTCTAGCAGCACGTCACCTGTTGGAGCATCTGACTTACAAATGACCTGCGGAGTTCATCAGAATGACGACGGGCAGTTACAATGTGTGGTTATCAGACAACAGCTGCTGAAAATAATGTATCAAGGCCCTGCTCACATCACTGACTGAGATACAGCATCACATCAGAAGGGATGGGTACCGAAACCCTGTATTAAATGGGCCCCGGGGCTAAATTTGTAAAGACCGTAGTATCGATGAGCTCCGACGTTATCGGTTCTGCTCTCAGTTCTGGGGAAATTAAAAGAAGAGAAATTAAGACATTTCCTGTTTGTTATTGCAACATAAAGGTTTTCACGCACATTTTATCCTACACGTTTGTGATTTAGACTTTGTGATGCATTGATGCATTTTTGCTGTTTCCAATGCAGAAGTTCATATGCATCTCTCGCTCTGACCTTTGTGTGTGAGGGGCGGGGGCAGCACTATGTCTCATGCTGGAGCACTGTGCAGCACACACACAGACTCTGCTCTCATACCCTTTTTCCACCAAAATTAGCAAGTATAAGCAGGTTTTTCAAACGCAGGTAAACCCGCTATTAAGAGCCAAATGACCCCTATTCCACTTACATTGAGTTTGCCGTTCTGTTCTTACAGAGGAAACACACAAATGCAGGGAGCAGAGCGCACCGATTGAACCCTTTTCCATTGCAGGCAAAAGCCCAATGTTAGCAGGTGTTAGCGGGTTTTGACCATTGGAAAAGGGGCTTTGGTGACAATGGAGTTCAAAGTGGTGAAGTCTTTAGCATGTAAGGGCAGAAACACGCGTTCATCTGTCATTGCTCTAGGTATTTTTGTGTGTAGGGCCGCCACTAACGACTATTTTTCTAACGATTAATCTATCGACTATTTTAAACATTTAATTTTCCTCCAGAAAATGTAAATGACACGCTGGCATCAATAATCCCAGATTCAGGCCTACACATTTTACACTTATTCAGTGTAAATTCTCAGGCAGCAGCTGATGACATTATGAGAGTATTTATCAGTTACAAGGACAAAAGATATCAAAAAGCTCTGTAGTAATCCTTCACGTTTGTGACTGAGCTCACCGTGCACCACAAAAAAATATGATCACAAAATAACACTGGTTAAACAAGACTTAGAGTGAAGGGATTTGAACTGTGATGTGCTCATCCTCCCAAAGTCAGACATTAACCAGCTGATCTTACCTTTATCTTATTCATACTTATATTGATCCAGTTGAGACTATTACTGTTTCTTTTTAAAAAGAATAAATTCAGAACAGGATCTGAATTGACTGTTCTGGTTTGTCTCAGCCAGTTGCTCAGTTTGCAACAATCTACCACGTTTTAAGATTCGTGGTACACTAAGATAATCAGTTAGACTCACATACAGACAGCTTTCGTTGTAGCATTTCCTAACAGTTCGCAATTAATTAACCAGCAAGATGTTGTTGTATAAAAGACACAGGGAGTTGGCGGAGGAAATAGATGATCTCTCTATCTCTTTTCAATTTGTTGCTTGTTGAACAGGTGTTTGGATAAAGTTCTTATTGGCCTTTAACTTTTTATTGCACTAGTTGTCCTTAACTCCAGTGATCTTGAGTTATCTTTACATCACCTGGTTCTGTATCTGGCACAGCCTCTGCCATGCTGTTTGCTCTGTGTGTGTGTGTGTGTGTGTGTGTGTGTGTGTGTGTGTGTGTGTGCGTGCGTGCGTGCGTGCGTGCGTGCGTGCGTGCGTGCGTGCGTGCGTGCGTGCGTGCGTGCGTGTTTAGTGATGTGGGGGCCACTGGTGAACTATTGCACAATCAAAAGTCAGTCTAACATAGTGATTTGCCCAAAACAATGCTTAAGTTTATTCCTTAAGAATGTTAATTGGTTGAATTGACATGATAAAATAAAGCAATGTTAATTTTTTTTTTCTCTTACAAAATAACAAAAAGTACCGATAACAGTACAGTTTAAATACAGAAATCGATTTGCAGTATCGGTAAAAGTAGTAGTACCATTAAAATCTTAACGATACCCATCCCTACACTACAGACCATGAAGTCAATTATCATTTTATAGAACAAAAGAGATAAATTGTTTGGTCTATAAAACAAGAAATGAGAAAACATCAGTTTCCCAGAAGCCCAGGCTGACATCTTTACATGTTTTGTTCAACCAACAGTACAAAAGCTAAAGATATTCAGTAGAAATCCTCACAGTGGAGAAGCCGCAGGGCAATTTTTTTGGCTTGATTAAAGTACAAGACGTGTTGTTGATCAATCGTCTGTTTATGTGTTCTGAAAAAAAATGGAAAATGACTTCGCCTCAAAGCAAATTCCCTCGCTCCCTTCACCTTCCACTTCACTTTAGTGATGAAGGAATATGGTGGAGTTACAGGTTAAGGTGTGTAGAGGTCTTTTTGATAGTAACTATAAAAGGGTTGAAGCCCCATGCTCGTGACCCACCCAATTAAGGTGGTGACAGAAAAGAGCACCAGCACGTGATGAAAATAAAATAACTTATCTGAACAATTTATGTAGTAAAAGCAGAAACACATGTCCCACCTTCCTGGCCAGCAGACCTTTCCTCCTCATGCCACAAGCCTCCAGCTGAAGGCGTCCTCTCAGGGCCAGTTCAATCAGCATGCACCCTCGCAACCCCGATGAAATGCAGTCATTCCAGAACGAGGTGTAGCCCTGCATCATGGAAAGGGTTTACCAAAAAGTTACTATGGAATTACAACAGAAGAGTTCCTAATGGCCAACCTGGCCAGAGTAAACATGCAATATTAAACAATATTAAACAACACCTGTTTACAGCACCCTCAGAAGAATTTATAGCAACATGTTTTGGCATGAAAAATGCTCCTTCAATGTCTGATGATTGAGTGAATATAAAAGTCATGGTCATTCATAAACAGCTTAGAAAGCTGTAAAACTTAACAGGTGGAGCCTCATCCTTGATACTAACAGGTTGTACATGGCAACAGTCAACCTCAATCGATCTATGATGTTAATTTGTCTTGGTCTTGGTGTATGTTTTCTGTTGTAACAGACACACAAGCACATCATTTAAAATCACTTGTCACACCTTGGTTTCTCCTTTCAAATGATAATAAAACTTGTATAAATAACTAGGTGCACCTGTCTGATTTAAATGTGTTTTATATTTGACTTTATTTAGATTAATATGTCAATATTGGTTTTCAGTTGGGCTTGAAACAGATTTATCTTTTGGATGGATGTCAACAAATCATAACTACAGGCTAATTACCTCCACAGAGATTAAAAAAAACAACAACACAGTAAACAGTGTAAAGTTACAGAGGGTGCCAGTACTGTTTAACAGGCAGTGTACCTCTCTGTCAGTGGTTTAATCAGTGATCAGGTCTCATTAGAGAATGACCCCAAGGCAGCAGATTAATAGGTTCCCGATTATTCAACACTCATGGATACTTACAGATTATTAATCATGTGTTTGCATTACACTCTTCTATATAAATCGTTTTTTCTCTATATCCTCTACATCCGACTCAACAGTGTAAACACAGTTTAAACACCATCTGTCACAGCACAACACCGTATTCACCGACCATGGCTGTTAATGTTAAGATTCGCTTCTCAACATTAACGAATTTCTTCCTGAAGATGTTTAACAGTCCAATGAGGCCCATTGTTGTTGTTGTTAGTTACAGCTAGCATCATAGCAAACAGGGATGCTAACGTTTATTGAAGCTATGTCGGTTAGGAAAATAAAGCTAACATTAGCTTTGGTAACGTCCCATCGTCTAACGTTAAGATATACCTTAATATATATATATTATACGGGATTATCTAACATTACCTCTCTGTCTTTCAGTCCTAACAACAGCACCTCTTCCATCAGGGTCAGACGTGTTTCTTTGGAGTCTCCGGTGTCGTCGTCTTCCTGCTCGTCTCCCCGCCGGGGCTCGTGGTCCTCCTCGCAGGACGGACGGTCTTTGTCAGCGGCGTTGCGCGAGGCTTCGGTCCGCCTCTGCACGAGGCCCGAACTCCGCTGAGTCAAGGAAGTCATGTCTACCGGCGAGTTAGCTAAACGACAACGAAAACAGAACGCCTCGGACGACGCTGCCCGAGATGTTTGCTTCACTTACTTGTTGTCAACCATATATCAGTTATCCTGAGTGTCGTGTAAACAGACTACTGCAGCCCGAGCACCCGTGTCATCTGTGAAACTGCTCCCCTTCCTTGACTTCGTCCGCAGCTATATAATGTCTATCTAATATGGCGCCGTGTGTAAATGTGGTACCGAAGTTATCCAGCAGGTAGAGGCCGAGACAACCGTAATAACTTAAAGTTACACTGAATGCTACGTCAGCTACTTTACACAACTATAGTTACAGTAGTAGACTAGACTACTTCTAATCTGTATTATGTTACCAAGTTATCTTATGTTTTGTATGAATCTATTTCATTCCTCTGGAACAGAAGTCATCAAAATACTGCAAAAACAAAACTCAATTTTATGATAATTGTACATGACAGCATTAGGGCCTGATATTCAGACTCAACATGTTCACACAACATGTTCAAATAATCTTGGTTAGTGTTAATTTAATTATAAATTTACCATATGAATGGCTGTTGTGTATGAGAGGTCCCATATTTTACTCTTATCCTGTTTTATATTTGAAGTGTTGATCAATAAGAAGATATATATGTGGTTTTAAGAACCAAAAACCATCCTGATGCAGTTTTACATCTCCTCTCTCACACTTCACTCTGGAGCTCTAATAACAACAGCTCGGTGAGCCAAGCAGTGACTGCTTTGTTGTGACATCACAAAGTTACAGAAGTCCTGAGGGCTCAATTTCTGAATACAGGCTGTGTGTATTTTTCTGTGGACTGAGCACTTTGATACTTTCACAGTATTAATATAGAACCTAGACCTGCTTTATATTCAAAAGACACCTTTATACTATATGTGACCTTTAAGTGGTCATATTATTTTAATTATCTTATTATTTTATTTTATTACTATTATTGTATTATTAATTCATATTACTTAATTAAGGCTATTATATAATTGTTCCCACTATCATTTGCAGCACTTTATTATTTTATATTTATGATACATATATTTTGTAGGGTGTAACATTTAAGGTGCTTATTTACAAACCCCTTTAGTTCCCACCTGTTTACAGAGACAGGTTTTCAGAATGAAGTTGTGTCAACTGTTGGTGGTGATTATAGAAGACAGCTAAAAGAAAATCATAGCCCGCATGTCGCCCACAGCCCAAAGAGCCTGGAGAATGCTACCAACCAAAAAAATCAGGGATATACAGACAGCGGTGGAATCTAGATATAGGGGAGACTGGGGATGGTCGTAACATTTCTGACACTTATATCTGTATCTTTCAAGCTGGTGCATTCAAAATTTAATAAAAACTAGTAACACATTTCTGTTGCTAAATGGTGTAGGTGTTATCTCTGCAACAAACAAAAAAAATGTATGGTTTAGTCTCAGACACAAGGAGTGAAATATTAGAATTCACATAAGGACTATGACAAAAACCTGATATTGAAGCTTTTTATTCAACAATTAAATGAGTTTTGGTGTGTGTGTGTGTGTGTGTGTCTGTGTGTAAGCCATTATGTTACCTGTCAGTCGTAGTGATAATATATATATATAAAATACTAACTCGCAAGTTCTGGACAGATACCCTCCAAAATGGTTGCGTCTTCTCCTGTCTCACCTTTCCCAGGTCACCCATTGGGCGCACACTTTCCTCTTTTCCTGCCACCTAGGAACACACTGGACTCTGTTCGTCATAAGGCAACGCTTCTGGTGGCCTTCTGTGGATAAAGAGGTTGGAGAGTATGTGTCTGCCTGTTCTGTTTGTGCTCGGAGCAAGACGCCTGGACTGAGTATGCTCACAATACATTCCCTTTTGTCTGCTACTGGTCTCTCCCCCTTTCACTATGCTTATGGTTACCAGCCACCCTTGTTTCCTGAGTTGGAGAGAGAGGTCAGTGTTCCGTCTGTCCAGGCTCTCATTCGCCAGTGTCATTGGACTGGTGCTCCTCAGGACATCTACCAGATACAACAGGTTGGCTGATCGCCGGCGGTGTCATGCTCCTTCCTACCAACCCGGACAAAAGGTTTGGTTGTCAACCCAGGATCTTCCCCTGATAGTGGATCTGATAAGTGAGAGGTTTGCACAGACACATTTGCATGTATATATGAAACATAATTATGGCATACAGACGCCATTATGAGAAAGGGTGTATTTCTTTTTCTTTGGTGAATGCAATGGACTTCAATACTGACATACCGAATAAAATAAAAAAAATAAAATGTCTCTGTATACAGTACATAATGTTCAAAGTTGTGTAAACAGAACAAACAGAGAGTTTGGTTGAACCAGAAACTGTAAAACTGACAGAGGTGGGGAGTTGTGAAGAGTTGTACAAAGTTTGTTGCTGTGGGTAGGAGAGATTTCCTGTGTCGGTCCAGTGGGGCTGAACCACTCTGTTAGAAAAAGCAGTGCCTATCCAGAAGTTGGTAGAGAGGGTGTTCAGGATTAGCCTGAATTGATAGCAGTTTGTTCTGTGTCCTCCTCTCCACCCCCACTACAAAGGTTTGCAGCTAATTACAGAGTCAGACTTACTGATCAATTTATCCAGTCTGTTGGTGTCACCAGCCCGAGTCCTTGAGCACACTACATTGAAGTTTGTGTTGCTCCTGTTAGTGCTGAAGCCTCGGAGTGAGATGCTCCCGTTGGTAAATGTGTGTTTTTAAAACTTATTCAGCGGTCCAACACCGCAGCTACAGCTAGTTAACATGGCTGCCATGCTTAAACCCCTTTCACAGTGGACCGGGAGGCACAGCTGTATGGTTTAACATGAAGTGGATAACTACAAAGTATTGCAGCCTCCCAGCAGACCCCTCTCCTTGAGCGACTACTCTCAAGGAGATTAGACACTACACCAAGGCTCACCTGGTAGGCTCACACTACCAGGTGAGCCTTGGTGGCTCACCTGGTAGTGTGCTTACAACGTGAGTTCAGTCCTAACTGCAGCGGACATGGGGTCGAGTCCAATTCACGGCCCTTTGTTGCATGTCATCCCACCTCTATCTTCCTTTCACTGTCCTATAAAGGCAAAAATGGCCAACAAATAACTTTTAAAAAAAAAAGAAGAAAAAAAAAATTTTAAACTGAAAGTTCAAGTTTTAATCTTGAACTTTGAAAAAAAACAACAATGAATTCAAATTAAAAATAAATGTACGAAAAGTTTTTTCAGTTTTAAAAAAATTTAATTGAATTCTGGAATTTCTTTTGAATAAATTATTAGTTTTCATTTTTCACTTTCATATATATTTTGATATTTGAGTTTTACTTTTTTTTCAGTTGCAAATCTTATTTTTTCACTTTTAGATATTTTTTTTTCAGTTTCAGATCTTTTTTTTCCACTTTCAGACATTTGGCCCTGATGTGGGGCGGGGGCGTGGCATCAACCGAGAGGGGCATGGAATCATGAGTGACAGCAATAACAAACATAACAAAGAAAGGCTGAGGAGGACCTTCCTCGATGACGTTGCCTTCAGTAAACGTAGGTACTGTGAGAAGTATGTAAAGCTTCATATACATCATCTTCACCGGGCCGCTGTGGTTAGTACTGAACCCATGTGGTACGCGTATTACCAGGTGAGCCACCGAGACGCCCTGAAATTTTTCATTTCAGTTTTTCATTTACAAAACTATAAACCCTGATTTGGCTCCATGACTGTCCAGCATCACACAGTGTGGGAGGAAGTGGAGCCTGGGAGGCGGAGTTTAGGGCAAAACAGCCGTCTCAACAAAATCTGGACCTTGTGGCTCCGCCCTCCGCCTGGAGCCGAGGACAGGGCGGCCGCATGATAGCTCAGCAAGTCCCGATACCTACGGATAAAGAAAAGCGGAGCAGCTCCACTAAACGTCTGCATCTCGGACGGGTCTTCCCGCGGAGAGTTTCTGTTGAATGGACATTTAAAGCACTTTTTTTTCAAGCTGAGCGGATTGAACCGTGAAGACGCTGTTAAAAGTTGTGCGTGTAGTTTTTGGAGAACTAGTTCATCTCAGTACCAAGTTGATTTTCCAAAAACCCTTCAGCATGGACTACCCTGATGTTTTCAATGGGACTAGGAGCCTTCGAAGTTCATGACCATGTAGAATAAAGGTACGGACTCCTCTGCTCTCTGCTTTAATACTGCTTCAGGCTGATATAGTCTGACATGTTGAAGTATAGGGAGAACAGTTACAGTCACTATTGTTCTGTCAGAATGTGTTTAAAGTGTTGTTTAACGGTGGGAGACAATATAATTATAGTCACGAATCAACTAGACCCAGAGCATGGAGCCTGGTTGGTTTCTGGCTGGTTGTTGGCTGGCTGCTGGCTGTCTGTCTGTAGACACTTTTCCTAACCAGACATTTAATCAGGTTAATTAATCCAATTCATCCTTAATGTGCTGGATGTAGGAGAGACTGAGTTCACCATCATAACTATGAGCAGTTATTTGAACTACAGCAGCCTGTGTTATTTTTGTCATGGCAGCCTGCAGAGACTTTTTCCCTTTGACCGCAACATGCTGCATTTTCCAACCAAACACAAACCCACCAGTGTGACTAGTATTTGTATTACCAAATGAGCTTATAATTACTACAAGTAAAAAGCAACACACATACTAAACAGTGTTTGTGTGCTGTGTAACCTCTGCAAAGGACTTCTAACAGTAGAAATCTCATTAGATGAACCAGTCCCTCCTCTCTGATGTCTGTAAACGGGTCCACTTCAGCACATCCGCTTGTCCAGAGTGTGTGATTTCTCCTCCGTCTCTGTCATGATGAAAACGAGCTGCTGGTAGATTGGTTTACCTTCTGCCTTCCTGCTGAGGAAACCTCGCTCCTCTGTGACTCTGCTCACTTTGTCTCAAGCTTTCAAAAATGACCTCACTATGAAATAATGTGATAGCTTTTACATCTACAGGCTGCCATCCAGACTGCACTGATCATTCCCAGTCTACCACCTTCAGGAACCAGACAAGTGATTTACAGTTTACACTTTTGAGGATGTACTATGTGTTGCTTTGCCTGGACTGAGTCTTATCCACCAGAGTAGACAGTGTTTGTATATCTGCTCCAGTCATTTCCACGTTCCACCTTCTTTTCTTTCTTGAGGGGAATCCCCACACAAAGTGTCACAGACCAGATATGTTTTCACTTTATCTAAATCACATGCGAGTATGATGGATGCAGATCTGTCACCGCGAGTTACATCTCTCAGTCACTGTCTTTTCAGTCAGTATGAATATAGCGAGAGGTCAGGAGGGATTTAAAGCACAGGGCTGAGACAGTTTCAGAAAATACACAATATTAATAAATATTTAAGTGTGAAAATATTTAAGTTTTTAATGTTGGTGTCGACAGACTTCTTGCATCATTTCTTGGTCATGAAACAGTGAATACAAGAACAGCACAAGTCTGTTAGTGCACTGAATGTGTTTTCAGGTTTAGGCTGGTCTGTCCTCAGGGTTTTTGTGTGTCTGTGTGTGTGTGTGTGTGTGTGTGTGTGTGTGTCTGAGAAAGAAATGGAGGAGGGCTGTTATATTAAAACATCAGCTTCAAGTTGGGTTCTGCTGAAAACTTGTAACTGTCACCATGTCTGTCTTAAAACAATAGTCAGGACCCTTAAACAGCTTTTTAAAACCATGCCATGATATTTTCAGTATATATCATGATGGAAGATATATATATCTGGATATGTGGGGCGTGGGCGAAAAGATCACATGACAATCTTTTTGCGTAGAATCGCTATCACGATCTGCATCCTACCGCTGCTCTGATTTTATTGAGAAAGTCCTTACTGGATGATGTGATTTATATCTTCATGCGGCTTTGTTGCTTGTGTCAGATGTTTGTCTGTTCGCCACTGTTCTTCACCCAGAATGCTGTCTTCTGTTTACAAGCTGTCACAACCAATCACACTTTTTGCTTAGTTCATACGGAGTATTTGTTTGGAGGCTGTTATGATATTTATTTATCAGGTGCTGAATTGTTTTGATTTGAAACTTGAGTTTCTCTGCTGACCAGCTAATATGATCACATAACTAGAATAAAAAAATAAAGTCAGATTAAGGATATGTTGTAAATAAGTGGATGAATTATCATTAAGTTTCGTACTCAGTGTTTTTGCTCTTCAGTCTGATGATGAACAAACTGTTATGAACATGAGATGCAGATTAAACAAAACGATTCCACTGATGAATATCTACTACTCCTTATTATTTATCACTTTATTGTAAACTCTTTTGTTCCTGTCAGGATCCTGTACGAATTGATGGCTCAGTTTTTCCAGGTATCTGATTGGTCGGTAGTTCGGCTGTTGACAGGTTTTGATCTGAACCTCTAAGTTAACATGCGTCAGGTTAGGAGTTCAGCGTGAGTTACCGGGGTGATTTACCCCAGTAACATGTGAGCCACCGTCGTAGGACTGAAAATCCAGAGTTAATCCTGAAGTTACCTCGATAACCTCTAATCCTGTTTCATATTACAGACCTCAGATTATTCATCCTCAAGTAGATTGTGAAAAAGGCTGCTCCATTCCCTTTTCACTAGGCTCTGATCCCCCCACATTATCATTATTTTGTCATTATCATTGTTATTTCATCAGTATTTTAGTTGGATGTTCTATTAATTTTTCAGGTTCAGTTATTCAATACATTAGTTGTGAGATGTGGTTGATCTTTGTTTGCAGGTTTGATATGTTGGAAGGGTCGGCCCACTTTGTATATTTTCAGTTGTTTGTCTAGGTGAGTGGGGTTGATCAGCAGCTCAGTCAGGGAAAGGGGAAACAGGTCTGTGTGGTTAGGTCCTGTTAGTGAGCGACTGGGCAGGAGTATGTGGGAAGAGGGGCAGAACTGTTCTGCAGTAAATTACAGTGGGGTGAACTTGTGCACCTATGAATAATATCTGGTGCTTATTGTAGAGTGGGAATTGTCAGCAGTAACAGAAGTTAGTATGTGGTGGTAGTGTGGGGTTTGGTATGCTTGGACGGACATGTGTAGCATTAGCTCACCCCCATACTTACCTGAGCTGGTGGTAGGCTCCAGTCAGGTGAGAAGCAGAAGATACGATGGCAGTGAGGAGTCATTAGAAAGTGTAAGAGCAGGTGGCAGCTTGCTGTGAGGCTGCAGATTTTATTTCTTTGACGTTATGGGCGTAGTTATTTTTCTGTTGAATCTCCCGAGGTTCATTTTTCTTCCGTTTGATAATATTTTTGTTAGTCCAACCTGTTGACCTGCTTTCTTTGGAATATCCCTTTTAAAGTTTCCAGTGCCCAAACACCATCGTCTGCCCTTTTTTATAGGGTAGCAGCGCTACATAGATCTTATGCCAAAGTAAGATCATTCACAATATGAGATCATCAGATCGCCCACCGTGAAAGCTCCTCTAAGGCTCTTCATAAATGTGCTATTTAACTTTTTGATTAGGGCTGGGTATCGCCACTGATTTCCTGAATCGATTCAATTCCAATTCACAAGGTTCCGATTCGATTTGGTTTGATATCGATTTAATCAGAGATATTTCAGTTTCAATACCAGTTTTTCTTGGAATTGAATGAGATTCTCAGAGAATCAAAACGGAAAATTTCCCCTCTAACCTGGTGCATTATTAAAAACATTAATGTTTACATTACAGATGGACCCGAAGCAGTTACATTAATGCTCTTTCTGTTTAACATGACCAACAGTTTAGACACAAATCTCAAGAAGAGATCAAGGTTGATCTCGGGATTTTGGATTATTCAAATGAAGATGGAGGTTAATCAGAGAATTAATCTTTTTTCAACCTATTTTTGATGCATAAAATCATAGGCTGATGATTCCTGTCCCTGCAAAATTTGTCTATATTCAAACATTCTTGTTTACTGTTTATTCATTTGTGGTTTCTATGGGAACAGTATTTGCCCCTTGGAAAAAGGGGCAAATCACAACAAGTTGAATTTGACCCTGAACAAACACAAGAGCTCAAAGCAACAAAAGAGAGCAGAATCGTGCTAAAGACATTTAATCCTAAACCAGATTGTCGCCTCCATCTTCAGTTACTGTCTCTGAACACGTATAAACTTGCTTGACGCTTCACTTCTGGCATGCTCACCAGTTCCCTCCACACATACAAAAACACACACATCACCTACGACTCACACACACACCCAGGAGAGTTTTCTGGGCGGGGGGAGTGTTGTTTGTGAGACAGAGACAGTCATACGAGAAAGGAGAATCCGTTGAAGAAAATTCACTCAAGTCTTTAGTTCCAAGTTTGCTGTAATACCATGTGAGTTTATTGGTAGTCCAGAATACAGTGAGCCTACTCACACAGTTATTTGCTAGATTTCACGTGGAGCAAGCTGCAATATGTTGAGTATATTCCTTTCACCCATGCCTCAGATATCCCCTCTTTAAAATGCTTCCAATGGATGAGATGAACTCCTCAGTCCTCACCCTAATGGAGATTATATGAGGCTTCAGACGAGTGTCTTTCACAGTTACAGTCTTAGAAGTATGAAATGTCTCTTCTCCGCTGCAGCTCAGCAAGGAAACAAGAAGATTGAATTTCAGAGTAAAAAGATTATAACTTTGGAAAATACCCACTTGATTAGATTGACTCAGACCACTGAGTCATCACACTGACTTCAAGATTAACACAGGCTGTGGATATTGTTTCCCATCACTTAAACTGAAATCATGTTAGGAGGCCGGAGCTAATAAAAGTTGTTTCAATGGACATGTTGGCACGTGATTGTTGTTTTAAGACAGAAAGTTGAAGCTCTCCTTTAAATGTGTTTGTTCAGATAGGACCGGGAGCTCATAGAGGGTGGGACACCAGCTGATTCCTACTTATTGTCAGAATGCAAGTTTTTACATGTACATGGTGCTGTAAACAAAGAACTGAACAGATTATTATATGACACACTTGTCTTGTAAACAGATACAAGCATATTCCTGAAACGATCTTTCATGCATTCAAGAGTAGGCATTCTGCTGTGTTTTAGAACCAGTTTCACGGACCTGCAGTTCCGACTGTGGCCACAACATCTCTGTTTACCTCCATGCAAAGTGCTGTTCATGCAGCCTGGGTCTTCATACATCTGTTATTTATTTTCAAAACCCCCACAAAGCATTTCTGCAGGCAGCTGCACCCACACCACCCCACATGTTTCTACAAGCTGAGGTCTGTACTACGAAGCATGATTAGAGGTTATCAAGGTAACTTCAGGTTTAACTCTGGATTTTCAGTCCTACGATGGTGGATCACCTGTTACTGGGTTATCACCATGCTAACTTACACTGAACTGCTAACCTGATGCAGGTTACCTTAGAGGATCAGATCCAAACCTGTCAACAGCCTAACTACTAACCAATCAGATACCTGGGAAAACTGAGTCATCATTCAGGGAACAAAAGAGTTTACAATAAAGTGATAAACAATAAGGAGTAGTAGATATTTATCAGTGGAATGGTTTTGCTGTCGAGGCCAGCATGTGTCCACTCTGGTTTTAAAATAGAGCTGATGTCTTTAATTAGAACAATGATCCACACACTGTTGAATATTTCCCATGATTATAGATCTGTTCACTATTCACTAAGTGAATGTTTGCATTTAAACAGTAAAAATAATAACATGCCCAACACATCTGTTTCTCAGATGAGAAGAGACCAGTAGCAGTACTGAGTTTGCCTGCTGTGTGCCAACTCTATAAACAAGGGAATAGCAAATATGTTATTATTATTATTTACTATTATTATCATTTATTTTCCAAGTTGTGGCATTTTTCCATGTACAAACACTGTAAACAAACCTGTCACCTACCCACCACAGTGCTGTTAAAACAGAAACGCAGTGGTTACACTGCGCTCAGAGAGGAAAGAGTGAACTGCAGCCCTGACATAAGTTTTAAAAACACACAATCAGTGATCGAAGTGTCTCATATGGAGGCTTCCAGACTGACAGGAGCACCAACCTGGTTTTATCCAGGTTGCACAGCGGCTAGCAGTGATGACATTGCTCTGAACAGAAAGGCAAACTCATCTGGCAGTGTAAAAGGAGGCTATCGCCTTTTTTAGCAGGCTTACCCACGTTTGAAAAAACGGTTAACTTTGGTGTTAAAAGTTATTACAAGGCTGTAAAATCTCCAGAGGAGTGCTGTCACTGCCTTACGCTGTGTTTTGACTGACACAAAGCAAACCCATGTAGGTTGCCGCACATGCCTAGGAGAATGTTGATGCTGTACAGAACCTAATGTGAGTTTAATTAACCACAGTAATCGGTAATCTACCACGGTTATAGTGATAAGTAAAATTTTAACCCAAATACTGTCTGCCATTTTCTTCTGTAACTTATTGTGAAACTGGTAACCATTTCATCTCTATTCAAATATGAACTTGATTCAACTAGTTTAAGCCCGTAGTCTGAGTGACTGTGAATCCACCTGCTGAACAGAGCCGGAAGAAGAAGGGAAGCACCTGGAGATGCTGGTTCACTCACTCCACAAATATACATGCACACATGCAGTAAGTGAGACTATGATGAGGTCACGTGCGTGTGAAACTGTTAGACTCCAGCTCTGGACAGAGTCCGGCTGCTCTGCTCTGTCTGCACGCCGCTCACAAACTGCTGACCACAGCTCACCATGGCCTGAAACAATAAATATCTCTAATCCCCGGCATGTTCCAGCCCCCGTTTAGCGTGAGAGCCCTGAATCAGTCTCACCTCCAAACAAACCATGTCCTCTTTTACATGCTGTATAACAAAGATAAAAACTCGAATTAATAACTAACTTCAACCTGACTTCACCTCGACAGAGACTCTCTCCTCTGCTGATGAGGTGAGGTTTCTTACTGTGTCTTGATTTCAGTTGATTTGAGCTGTTGCTTGATTTTATTATTATACCCTGACACTGTGATGTGCTGATCTGAGTAGGTCTGTGAAGTGAATATAAGATGTGATCCATTAGTCGCCGTCACTTGTGGTCAGTTTTGTGATGTTACATTTATTTGAGGAGCAGTAACTTAAATGGTGGTGGTAGTATTTCAGGCTGTGAAGAGCAGGAAGAAGGACATGTACTGTGGGGTTACCTGGTGGAGCATCATGCTGCTGCCGCTGTTTCTGTTCTGTCTGATGTGTTTTCTGATTGTTTTCTGATCTCATGTCAAAGATTGGTATCAGGGCCGATCAAGGCATTTAACTGATGGATTTTATCTAGCATGAACCTAGGCCTGATCCTTTTGTTTTACATTAGCTGTCACACAGGTGTCGTAAACTGAGAGCGCAGATAGTGGCAGGACGCAAAAAGTCTGTAGTGTGGAAATATTTTAAATTGGAGAGCGAGTACAGTGACCCTGAAAGCTCAAAGCGCTGCTACTTAAGAAAACAGGCAAATACACAAATGTGCTGCAAATTATGAAAAGATGATCAATTTGACAAGACGTGCTGCAAATACTCAAAACACAATGGAAGTGTTTCCAGCGGACACAAGCGAGTGAGGGGATGAAGGCGTAGTCCTGACTGCAGCGGCCCGGGTTCAAGTCTGACCCGTGGCCCTTTGCTGCATGTCGTCCCCTCTCGCTCTCTCAGTGCTCAGTTGTGAATTTCGAAGTTAGAAGCATTGAACAAGTTTAGTCCCAGCCAGGTTCATCACTTTTTAGTGTCCCCTGAAAAAATGCTTCCATTGTGTTGCTAGTATTTGCTGTTCATTTCTTGTCAAATTGATGTTTTCCAGATTTGTTTTGTCTGTGTTTTTGTTTTGCCAAGGCCAAAAAGAAAACACAGCAGACAATTGAATTCATGGCTTTGGATGACCAGCCCATCGCTGTGGAACTGTGATAAGAAAAATATTTTTATTTTGTTTATTTTAGTATTTTATATATATATATATATATATATATATATATATATATATATATATATATATATATATATATATAAAATAAAAAAAAAAGCTTGAAGGATTCAGGATGGGATTCAGAAATGTTTATTTCTTAATGTATTGCAGCGCTATTCAACCACCATCAGACTGTCGGCCTCGATGTGACGTTATGGAAGGACTCTAGAGGCTGACTAAGGGACTACCTAAACTTTGTCTTACATCATCTGATCAATATTGACTCCAATAATTTCATAGTTGGGTCTGTAGCACAGTCCTTAGAGGGTGGTCCTGCCACTCAGAAGCCGTCTTGGCAGTGACCCCGGGCTCACAAGAGCAGAGCTGTAACTAACCAGTCAGATCTGATAAAAAGCAGGTTTGATGGCTTTGCACCAAAATAAAATTTAAACCTTTTTTCCAAAGGTCTTACTTCTACTACACATGGGGTTTCATTTGTGTCAGTGCAACAACACGATTGGCTTGTTAGGGGGAGGGTGAGACATGTGTCACATCTTTGGTGTTACAGACTTTTCTGTTCAGGATTCTTTAAGTGGTTTTCTGAGACTGTCCTCTTGTAAAAAACGAGCCCATAGGTCGTCCGTGCAGCAGCTTATAGTAGTTAGATGTGTTGCTAGGCGACATCTAGCGGCCGTAGTAATTATGACAGGAGCAAAGGGAAAAGTGCGGTGACGTAGTGTAAAGAGAGACGAAGTCCACGTCAGGAAGAGGTTGTGGTGGATGGATGAATATGACACAGGAGAGCGGTGTTCGATTCCCTTATGAAAGCAGCAGTTTATGTTGTTTCTATTATCCATAACCGTTGACAAAGTTAACTATGTTGTTATTGTAACCATGACAACAATAATAATATTGAGGAAGTAACCTAAACCACGATCTTTCTTAAACCTAACCAAGCCATGATCATGATCGTTATTATAGTAACTAGGGATGCTCATTTTGAATCTTTTTCTGACCGATAGCCGACGCTCGTTAACCGACCAGTAACTGTTAACCGACAAGATCAAAATGTACTATTTAGAATGGAATACCAATATAAAGAAGGGGCTTATTTTTACATGTGCGGAACCGGCATAATCGCCTAGATCTCCTGAGTAGGAAAATATTTTATAACTTAAAATAAATAGCAAATCGCAGCCAGACTTTCTAATGTATAAACAGTTTAACAAAATGAAAACACACACTGAATCCTCCAGCACTGAGAGTGCTGTAAGGAAAACCTTCTACTCCTCTTCCTCCTCCTCTGCTCTCGGCTAATTAATGATCCAAAACAGCCAACAGGTGAACAAAACCTAAACTGGTAGTTGCATTTTTCAGAGCTCAAAATAAAATAAACAGGGCAGGTCTACCTCCGTCCTCAGCATGGGCCAAACTTGTGCCACCTCAGGAACATCACATTTCCTGGGTAGCTGCTCACATCATGTAGAAAATCAATCAATAAAAACAGCTTGTGAGCTCAAACTAATTAAGTTACAGTGTTAAGAAATCATGGTAGTTCCTCTGCTTGGCAAGATTTAAGATTTACCACTTTTTTTCTTTTTTTTTTCAAATAACACAATAAAAGCCTAATTACTTGAACTTTTGGACCAAATTTGGCCCAAAACCAGAGTGTTGATACAGGGTTTCCATCACTACTGCAGCTGCAGAAAGTCTTTTCACAGACTGGACAGGTTTTACACCACATTCTGGATGTTAAACTGGGCACAAACCACTGGAATGGACTCTTATTAAACCATTTCAAACAGCATTGGAAAAACGAGCTGCTAATTAAGTCGTGACTGTCAATAATTACAGGAAGAACGTGATATTCTGTGTAGAAAGGAGACAGTTGTGTTTTGATGGATTTTTAAATTGGATTTTTAAAGCCACTGATTGACTTGTCCAGACCACAGCGGACCAAAACAGCGTTGTTCCTTTATTCTGTAACTGTGTGACATTCGGGATGAACTGAAATGGGGCTTTTTCTAATCTTTGGCCATATGGCGCCACTAGAGAAGCAGGGTGGAGGGGGAGGGGTGGAATGAGACATGTAGGTCAGCCTGAAACACGGAACAAAGAGTGGGAAACTAATCCTTGTTGTCAAACTGGAAGGTGGACGCGTTTGTTCAGCGCCATCTGAGTGTGTAGACCTCAAACGCTTTGAGAAGATGTCGCGTATATCTGAAGGAGAAGGAAGCAGAGACCTACTTTTACATACATGTAACTGCACTTCCGCATCCAGTAAGTGTCACTGACCAGAGTGATGCTGGTACGTAGTACATGAACAGGAACTGTTAACAATGTGTTCACCCACAGAGGAGATGGCATGCAGGTCGCCACATTGACAACACTGTGATTGACAGTTTAACTGTGGTTCGGTGAGGTTAACGTAGGTTTATGTTCGGCCATATTCAGATCAACCTGATGATAAGGTTCATTCTGAAAGAGCCACAATGGCTCCATTGCTTTGCCTTGTAGCTGTAATTCCAGAGGTGGGCGATGTCCAAAGCTCCATTACCTGAGTCACAGTTTTGATACTCCTGGTCAAACTTGGTCAACTTGCTTTTATTCAAAAGTACTTTATATCAACACATTGTTGTATTGTTCCACATTTACAGAACCTAATGACTGAAACAGCCTACTTACTTACTGACTGACTGACTGACTGACTGTAGAACTGAGGATAAAAAGCTTGTAGAACATGTTACAAAGCTGATAGAAATGGACATAAAATCAACATAGAATCAACAATTTTCATTTTGATGTTCATTTCACAATTTCCGTTTCTTTTTGTGTATTTAACAAGCCCATTAAGTACAGCACTCAAGTAAATGTACTTTGTTACTGTCCACTCCTCCTTAATTCACATCCTCATTTGTTGTTATTGTCGTCACTCAGACTAAACAAGCATGTCACCTGTTTATTGTAAGTATGTATCTTTCTGATATTTGTTCATATAATTAACATTTCAAATTTTTTTCATATCATGCCTGACTCGAGCCTGATGAGTTAACAGTAAACACCAGTGAATGGTCACATGGTCTCAGACACTTGGACCCCACTGGTGATGTAATGTTGACCTCACACCAAACGACTTTTCAAGCAACTTCGCAGACAAATTCCTAATGTCTGAATAAAATCATGAGAGTTTTGCTCCTGTTATCTCGATAGTTTGGTGTCAGGTGATCGTCAAGTGCAAGTATTACTGACCTCGTTGTCTTTGCTCGCAGCTGTTCACTTAAATTCTGTATTTTAATGCAACAACTGTCTTTGTGGTGCGTTGTTTGTAGTATTTCTACAATTAACCAACTTCCTGTTTACACTGGCTCGCAAATGCCCAGTGAACATCAATGGTCATGTGATGGCATGTATTTTCAGGTGTGTTAGTATGGACAGAGATTATTTCTGATACGGAGCTGAAACGCTCACGGGGACGCAGATTGTATTAGTGTGGACGTAGTCTGAAAGTCTTTCAGACTTTTGGACCCCGCTGGTAATGTAAGCTGAAGCAGTGGGTGCGTGTTCTTCTGTCAAACAGCTGTTGTTACCATGGTCACAACCTCCATTTACCCCTATTTTACACCTGTGTGGACACCTTGTAAACGAGCTCTGTGGTTTCTGAATGAAGGTGGGCTGCCATGAATCTGCATCAACACAGACTTAAGGCCTTTAATTCTGTTACGAGTGTTGAGCCAGAGATTATGTAGAGAGGGGGAGGGGCTCCATTCAGAGGGATTTAGGTCATTACTGGAAATGTCATGTTAATACTGTTGTTATTTTACTGATGTATGTCAGCAGCTGATGAACTGATTCAGTTTCCATCTCTCTGTCTGTCTGAAGATTACACTTTAAAGCCTTTATGAAAAGGCCTCATTCACACACCCTCATTACAGGGTTTCAGGCACAGGAGACTGTCATCAGGTTCCTGCACACTTTTTAATAAATACTCTCCCTGTCTCAGAGGAGACTGAGTCGACCAGTGGAGGCCGGAAAGTAAGGGACTAACATGTTGCTCCCCACCAGCCACAAAGTTTATCTGCAAGTTAGCAAGTTTAATACATAATTAAAAAGATTTGCTTTTGCTTTTTAAATGTTCCATATTTTTTTCTTCTCTTGTGTGTTTTATTTAAAGTGTTGATCCATAAAAAGATATATTTGTGATTTTAAGACCCAAAAACAGTCTCAATCTCTTTTATTTGTTTCTTTTCTTGTGTGTGTGTGTGTGTGTGTGTGTGTGTGCGTGTGTGCGTGCACGCGCGCATGCGTATTATAGGATGTTCTAATAGTTGATTGTATACAATAATAATAGTAGTAATAATAATAGATAGATAGCTAGATACATTATTTATCCCCTAGGGGAAAGTCATGTGTCCATTAGCTCATTATTGATAATTAATAATAATAAAAACAGTTGATAATAAATAAACAGTAATAATTAGACTAGAAAATTCCAGGGAAATTTTGAGTGCCACGGGGGCTACTGCCGGGATGAGTACATGATTTATTTCCAGTGTTCAAAAGTCACCCTGATCATATTCTGGTTTTGAGAAATGTCTTGATATAAAAGACTCTGATATAAAACAATGTCACATCCCTCCATCATGTATTATGTGGGAAATATCTCACATTCTGTGTTGTTTTTTTTAATAAAACAAGAGGCAACATGTCTTCAAACTGGCATTTAAAGGGTTAAAATCCTGAAAACTAATAAACATTTGGTAGGTTTGAGCAGAGCTGAAGTGGTTTAAGAGATTTATGCAAAAAAAGCAGAAAAAAATATTGATATATGATGATTTTATAGCATTTTCTTTTTGTATCCTTTTTTGGACGCGAGGAACCCCAGAGGGTACAAAATGTGTTACCAGTGTATAATAGACCTGTAACAGTAACTGACATTAGATTTTAAAAATATGTCAAAAAAGACACTTTCTTGCAGAAATCCATACCTTCAGCTGTAACACAGCCAAAATGATCAGCAAATCAAAAAAGAAAAGTGAAGAAAATGTCCAAAAAAGGACAGAGGGACCCCTGAGGGTTAATAAATCCCATGAACCGCTATTTAAATTACCACTATTATGTTTTTTTCTGTGCTAAATTTAACATTACTGGGGAGGAGAGCAACGCGACTAGAAGTGACAGCGAGAGAGGGCTAGTAGCTTCTCCTCTCCTCTGTCTCAGCGGAGACCGTCACAACTTGTGTGTTTTATGAATCGGTATTGGATTAGAGATTGAAGATCACTTTTAATTGGACAATCAATTTTTTTCAACTCTCCCCCACCCAGTTCAAAGTGATGCAAAATATAATATATAATATGTATAATGATATAATAATATAATAATATAAGTGTGTATATATACATGCACACAGGTCACAAAATCATATGTATATACTCAAACATCTACATTTTGTATATTGTCATCCTGCTCATGACCTCCGACCAGAAGTTTGCATGAGGGGGCGGAGCCAGAGGGCATGGAAGTAACTGTCTGTTGTGGTTGAGCAGTGTGAACATGTATTGTTTTGGCTAAAGACCATGCGGTAGGGTTTGTGGGTAGTGAAGGACTTTATACTGAATTAGTTGGGTTTTAGAGTTACATGTCATAGAGAAGATGTTATTGCATATGTTTGTCCAATTGAAATCTGATGGAAGGTTATTTATGTCTGTCGTCCATTTGTCTACGGGGATTGATAGTGTTCTGTCGTTGGATACTATGAGTTTTTTTGGTTTGAGCGATTGTAACTTTGAGTAGAAGGGTGGACTGTGACTCTTAAAATCTTCGAGTTTGATGGTTTTTTTTATGAATTCTCTTAACTGAATATACTCAAAATGACAGTGACCTGCTATGTTATATTCTTTTTGGATGGTGTCAAAGGTCAAGAGCAGGCCACCATTGAGTAGCTGTTCCAGGCTGGTTACTCCTCTCCCAATCCAGGCTGAAAAAGCAATGGTTTTCCTATTGATTAAAAACATAGGATTGTTCCATAAAGGTGTATGGAAGGATGGTGAGAGGATGTGATGGAGAATTTCATTTGCTTTCCACCAGGCTGAAGTGTTGATGGTATTGTTGTTTTGTTTTTGTTGTAGCAGGCATGAGTTTTTATGGATTTGTATATAAATGGGAGTAATTTGATGCTTAGTTCTTGAGTTAAGACAGGGTATATGACAGTATAGTTAAGTCTGAATAATACATTTAGGTTTGAAGAAATGTGAATTCCAAAATATTTTGTTTGTTTGTTTGAAAATAGGGTCCCCGGCCTCAGCATCCTATTTGCTTATAGGCAGGATCTTGGTTTTTGACCAGTTGATGGAGTAGCCAGACTCCCAACTGCAATTGCTGATCAGATTATGGTCTGAAGCAAGTGATGATGAGTGGTTTGTGATGTATAACAGAATGTCATCGGCATATAAACTGATTTTGTGGTGAAGTGATTTTGATTTGACTCCTGTGATATGGTCGCATTGTGTAATTGAAGCTTCAATGAAAAGTGTAAACAGTAATGGTGATAACAGGCAGCCTTGTCGAGTGCTTCTCTGTAATAGAAATGGTTTTGATATGACTCCATTGGTTATAACGGAAGCAGTGGGTGGATTATAAAGTATTTTAATCCAGTTGGAGTCAGAAATCCAAAGTGATTTAGAGAGGTGAAGAGAAAATGGATGGGTATCGAAACCCGGTATTGATCGGGCCCCTGGGCTAAATTTTTAAATAGACTGGAGTATTGATAAGCTCGGACGTTATAGGTTCTGCTTTAAAAAATAGCTTTCCTGTTTATAATGGCGACATAAATTCTCCAGCACACTCTTAAAAAAAAAAAAAAAAAACACACACTGGCTTAACTTTTAAAATATTAAGGTAACAAATTACATGGGTTTTGTTTTTGAGTAATTCCAACTCAGCCATTATTGAGTCAACACCATGAGACTTTTATAGTTCGACTATCTCAATTACTTAAGTACAACTTTGTCCTCTAAAAGCTTAATTAAGCTGAACCAACTTAATTTTAATGAAAAAGTATTTGCAATATTAAGTGGCCAAATTACCTAATTTAAGATATTCTGACTTGATTTATTTTACTTCAGTTCAACTCAGAAATGTCCATGCAAATTGTTACCCAAATTTTTTATTAGTAACTTATTTCACTTCAGTCAGGATAAATTACACATAGCAATTCCAGTTTTTTGATCAAACGGTTTATTTTAAAACCAATGCCAACTTATGTCCAAATTGTCTTTAACTGTGAAAAATTTTTATACCACCAATCAAGCACAAAATAGGTGCAGGTTTTTACCAGGAAGTTGCCCTAAAAAAAAAAAACAGCATATAAACAATTAAATTACAAATTAAATAACTGAACTAAAGTACTGAACTCTGTGCATGTTAAAGAATACAATAGAAAAATAACAATAATAATAATGAAAAATAAAATAATAACCATGTGAAAAGCAATACATAAACAAAGGTTAGCTGATATATGTATTCTCCCCTGGGAACAAAGAGGCATTGTTTCCAAGTTACTTACAATGTAACAAGTTAAATACATATCTGATATATATGAATACTTCCAAAAAAGAACACACAGTGTACAGATTGTTGAGCTTGAGCTTGTGATTGAGCTTGTTGTTAAACTGTATCACATTCTACTGACTTACTTCTGTTTAGTCCACACCATTTAAACGTATAACACCTCTATAGCACACAATACTGTTCTAAGTCACAAACTACACGTGCCAAAATGACTATAAAGTTAAACCCACACCCCTGTAATACTGTCCGAACAGTGACCGTTATAACATTCATGCTGGTACGATTTATTGCAGTGCTGTTGTATTACAGCTAAATTCTTCACATTTTTAGTACAGCAGTTTAGTGTTGAGAAACATAACCTTCGGACTGGCTTTTAGACTATTATACCTCTTCTTTATTTCATTAAGGAGCTTCAGTCTTTCTTGTTCCAAACTTCCTTCTGTTTCTCCTCGTGGGTGAGGGGGTAAACAGTTAATCTCTGCCTTTCTTGGCTTTTTGATGTTCTTTGCAGGTGTTTGCTCATGTGGTCGCTTCTTTTTGAGAGAGTTCACATCAACCTCAGGGCATCCAAGCCCTCTCAATTTAGATCTAAAGTTGCCCATTTTATATTTAAGACCTCCATCTATTGTATTTCAGAGATATCTACTGAAATGAGCATACTAACCAACTAGCCACGTCCCGGACCGTGTTGTTATACCACTTTATGACACTAGATGCTGTGTGAGTCAGAAGTCATGAAGAAGAAGAGCTTCCTCTTGAACTTGAAGTTACGCTACAGCTCCCGACTAAGAAAAAAGAAAATGCTGCCGACGAGCATCACAGAAACGCAGAGATGTCTGAGGCGCCTAGAAAGAGATCTTTATCTCCACCCCGAAGACCACTCTGACAAGAAGCCACGTTCAACTGCAAAGAAGCAAGACACTGGTGAATGCTGGTGTGTTTTTCCTCCACTGGAGAAAGCTCCGGGTAAAGAGACACGGCTTGATGCCGAGCTCTAGAATTCCAGTCCAGTCCTCCCCAGTGTTGGACCAGCACCTGCCTTTTCTTCTGGGTCTGGCCTCATCAACCATCAACAACCACATTACAGTAACACCTCAGAGTATTATCCCTGCACAGAACACATGTTGTCTATACTGTGATCTTCTGCACATCCTGCTCAGTGGGAGTTTTGTCAACACTTTTGTACATAGTTTTTTCATAGTTTTATTTTTTTAATTTTATATATGTGCATCTTTGTATATTTTTGAATGTTGCAGTATTTTACCCTTCTATTGCTATTTCCTGTTAATATGTTTATTGGATACTGCACCAAACACCAAGCCAAATATCTTGTAAGTAAAAACCTACCTGGCAATAAACCTTATTTTCTGATTCTGCCTTTGTGATGATGTCATCATCCCTTCCTCATGCTGCTGTAGCTTGACACCCTTGTGTCATGCAGTATTCCCTTGTCTTCATATTTTTATAGGTAAATAAAAACATACTGTTTCTCAAGAATGTCAGGAAGGATTGTGGTAAAGTTGAGCTGAATTTGATCCTTCTGAAAGCTTCATCTCCTGAGGCAAGCACTAGCTCTGTGACCTAAGCGAAGTAGGCCAACGCTGTGAACGCTTGGTAACATGTTCAGGTGATGAAAGAATCAGTGTATCCTGCGACCCAGAAGAGCAACTGCTGTAGAAAGGATGGATGGAGGTCACTGGAGTATAGAGTGCGGCTGCTGAGCTATAGATGGAGGTCTCTGATGCATTTTCAATGGAACTATCAGTAAAGTCCCATCAGTAAAGTTCAGAGTAACTGTGGATGCTCATTTGACAGAGATACTGATGTAGTCTGTTATTACCTAGAATATAAACTTATATAATCTTATCAACCTCTTAAAATGCTTTACAATGATACCCACATTCACCCATTCACACACACATTCAGACACTCGCACACCAATGTTAGGTCACAATTAAGTGTCTGGCCCGAGGACCGGAGGATGATCCCTGGACGACCCGCTCTACCTGTGAAATCTGTGAAATATTTAGCACAGTCTTATCACCGCATGCTCTGCGGAGGGAATGATGGGAGTCCGTCCTGCTGCGGCCCACAGTGTGCCGTTCAGCCTGCGACGCTCCTGGAAAGGAACAGCATAGCAGCAACTTTACAAACCCAGTCTCAAAATGACCAAAACACAAAACTGACTGTGGTGGAAACAGCGACTCTGAAGACGATGGTTTGAGGACATCCCCCTAACATGTTTGTTTACAGTGATTTTACAGGCATTGTGTGATTGTATATTAATGTGTCCTCCTGGCTTTTACTGCAGAGTGTGTTTCCAGCTCAGTCTGTGTCCTTTCCCAGGGGTTGTCTAAATAAAGGGAGGAGAGGAATCTGCCAGCTTTCTGTGGTGATGCACAGAGTTAAACACTCAGCTGAATTTTCTGTACACACCCACATCAGGATCTCCACCCCCCCAGTGCAGCGGGAACAAACAGCACAAACAGGCGGTTTATTATTGTTGGAGTGGAAACACACTGAGCTTACTCAACCAGCTGGTTAGTAGCAGTTTATCTGTTCAGGTCCTTCTTACTACAAGATTTCCTCAGTGAGACAGTGAGACAACACACAGCTGAATTATATTACAGGACTCTTCTAGTTATTTATCACTGCGCCTCTTCAAAACCTGGGGACACACCACAACATCCCCAGTCAGGGACCTTTGTTTCTTCATCAATAATCATCAATACCCCCCCCAAAATTATTTTTAAAAAATGGTCAAAATTAAATCTGACTTTTATTCTCTATGGGTCAAGCTCAAAAAACACTGAATCCTACATGTCCCATAATGCATCTATTTGGGCATCCCAGCCAGAAGAGATGATCAGAGTTATTTTCTCAGACTTACTCCTCCGGGGCCACACAGGCTGTGGATGGATAACCAGGACCAGTTTAGGAATAAACCCAGACCAGCTCTCGCCCATCTTTTGGACTTCCTGCCTTTTCTTCATCTTCATCAAGTGTCATCCTCCTGAGGTTCTACTATCACCTCACATCCACTACTTCCTTGTAAACCTACACCTCCCATCCAAGCCATGGTTGTGCTCGGGCCAGAGCGGGGCCGGCCCTGTAGTGTACAGGAATAGTAGAGACAGATGGTACCACAGAGCCAAGCAGTTCATTTGCAGCCTGAGCTCTGCATACTCATTTAAGTGTGGTTTCGTGTAGCCTGTGTTTTTGTCTATATCTGCCACAGATGTGGCCGAGCTCTGCTCTCTTTCTGTAGTTAGGCATGGAGATGGAGGGTCAACCCAGATTCTTCTCTTTACTATGAATGGGGCCCTTGAGGGACTCTGCTGGTTTCACCATTAACAACAAACTTAACGTCACTGTCGGCCATTTACAAAGCAGACCTTTATCAGTTATAGAAATGAAGCAGGTGTTTGTAGATGGATTTTTTATCATGCAGAGAGACTCTGTTGCTAGAAGTGTTTAGATTTAGCATAAAATACACAGCAGTCAGTTAAAAAGTGGTGTCATGGCTCAACCTTCCTTCAATCTGGAATAATCATAAGTGTTTTCACATAAACTAATAAAAGTAAACAGCAGGTGATATTGAGTATATTTCTGGTTTTCGTCATGGCGTTCGATCCGCTGTGTATGCTCTGCAAGATGTAAATCGTAAGATATATTGTGGACACACACACACTGGGGCATTCCGGCTGACATTCATAATTGTGAGTCATTGTCTTACATTACCTGGTGTTTGATTTACTCTACAAATTGTTGCTCTTGGTTATTCTGAACAGCCCAAACTAGGTTTGATGACTTATTCCCTTTATTTTAAGTTATTTATAGTTTGAAAAATGTGTTGACTATGAGGCTATCATGATTAATGCAAACTCGTCTGCATCAAATGAACAGAACTACAGGTGCTAAATCATCAATACATTTACATTTACTCTTCTGTCAGACGCTTTTATCCAAAGCGACTTCCAGGTGAGGGAACTCTCAAAAGCTTCATTGCAGTAGGAGACCTTGGTGTAAGTACTAAGTACTACATCTACTTAATAAGTGAAGGAGAGAAAGAGCCTACCTTACTGGACATCCTCAGTATGTGCTCTTTCAGAACTGTATGTCAGACACAGTGGTGATCAGTACTGGAGCTCCACAGCAGACTGTCCTGTCCCCCTTTCGTCACCCTGGACACCTGACTTCAGGTACGACACAGACATCAGCCTCCTTCAGAAGCTCTGATGACTCTGCAGTTGTTGGAAGCATCAGGGAGGAGGACGTCAGAGTATGAGAGGGTGTCGGACAGCTTTGTAGCTCTGCAGAGAGCTCTGCAGCTCTCTACAGGAAGGACCAGAGTCGGCTCTTTTTCCTGCGGAGGCTCCAGTCCAGATGTTTTAGGAGTCTGTGGAGGCCGGAGCCATTTTCTACACTGTGGTCTGCTGGGGCAGAAGTCTGAGGAGCTGGACCCTCTGCACGGAGTCACAGAGAGGAGGATGTTGTCAGGTTCAACCACAGAAGCTCCTTCCTCCCTGTAACCATTCAGCTCTGCAGGACGTCTCCACCAGTCCTCTGCTGTTAAACTCCTGTCACCTACTGTTGACCCACATTACACTTTTCAATCAGTGACTTTTACACATTACAGTTAACTTACTTTTCATTTAATGTTCCCACCTCACACCTCACTTTTTACTTTTGCATTTGTACATTTTTCTATACTCTTACCGTAAATGTATTATTATCAGTATTAATGTGTAGTAAAGTAAGTAAAGTAAGTACTTTTCTAACTGTGTGCTGGGAAATTGTAACAAAGCAGTTTCCCTGTAAGGACCATTAAAGTTTTTTTCTGATTGTCATTGTGATTAGTTGATCTCTGTGGTCATGGTTACAATAATAAATACATGGTTAAACACAGCATTCAGAGTTGGCCCCTCCTCCATAGCTCAACAAGCGCGAGAGAGATGATAGAGGGTAAATGGACTTGCACTTATATAGCGCTTTTTTAATCTTACTGACCACTCAAAGCACTTTACAATAGTTGCCATATTCACCCATTCACTCACACATTCATACATCACACTCATACACTGATGGAACAGCCATCAGGGGCAATGTGGGGTTCAGTATCGTGCCCAAGAATACTTCGACATGCGGCCTGGAGGAGCCGGGGATCAAACCACCGACCCTCTAATTAGTGGACGAGCAGCAGTGGTTGAGTGAGGTAGAGAGTGAATGAAGAGAGGGAGCGAAGCAGTAAATCAGAGAAATAAAACATTTTTTGTGTAAATCAACAGCCAAGAGCTCAATTGTCAAAATGTAAAGTAAGTGGAAAGTAAAGCTCTCAAAGGACTAAAAAAAAAAGGCTTTGATTATTATATTATATCATTTGATGCTGTCAATTAGAAATAAAAAAGAGGCAAAGTAACAAAAAAGAACAAACATCTTTTCATTGATCTTTTTATGCATCATGTGATCTGCTGCTCCATTGTGATGTTCTTGTGTTGTCTGCAGGTGATGAGCTGGTGCTGCAGACACCACAGCAGAGATAACCTGCCATCAGTCTGATACCTTCCACCCTGGCTCATCTGGAGATCTCCGAGTAGAGTCACACAATTTCTCAGACATGGACTTGGGGCTGTCGGCCCACACTGGTACTGGTTCCTGTGCCTGGGAGCATTGGCGTGGCTGTTGGTGAGAGACCCACCTAAAGGCCCAGGATGCCAGGATGCCCATCACTCAGGACAACGCCCTCAGCATCCTTCCATTGCTGGAGGAGTGGCAGGGGGGATGTAGCACAAGATCACAGCAGGACCGCAACCTGAGTCAACACAGTTCTGGCTGCAAGGTATTTGATCTGTATTGAGTCAATAAATAAATAAATAGCTATATAAATGAATAAATACCCGGCTCCGGGTGTCTTTCAATGGGCAGACACAGATATTTGAAACCCCACAGGCAGCGAAGGACTTCATTGAGGCAAGATCCAGGCAGCTCTAGTTTAAAGAGGGAAGAAAAAACCTTATCTCTACTTCTACAAGAAATGTATGAGTCCTTTAATTCACAATGTGTTTTTCCCTCCACTTGAACAAACAACAATCTCACACCTTTTGAAGCCCAACAAAGAACCACTTGAGTGTTCTTTGTACCGCCCTATATCCCTTTTTAAATGTAGATTTTAAAATATTGTCTAAAACTCTCGCCCTTTTGTTGGAACAGTGCTCGCCCTCCATGATCTCTTCAGATCGAACAGGATTTATGAAGGGTAGACATGGCTTCTTCAATTTACTTAGGGTTTTTAATATAATATACAGTATACTCCATCGTCTCCAGTACTGGAGATTGCTTTATCGCTTGATGCTGATAAAGCCTTTGACCGGCTGGAGTGGGACTACCTGTTTTACACCCTTGATGAATTCGGTCTTTATCCAAAATTGATTTCATTGATAAAACTCCTTTAAAGTTCACCTAGGACAAATACATTACACTCCTATTTTCCACTCCACCGAGGAACCAGACAGTGAATCCCACTTTCTCCTCTCCTGTTTGTGATATCTATCGAACCATTAGCAGTTAAGCTCTAAACAGATGACAAGGTTAGGGGAATCCAACTTGTAAACCAAGAACATAAAGTGTCATTATATGCCAATGATCTTTTACTTTACATTTCTGACCCTATAACCTCCCTTCTTACTATTTTGGCAGAATTTCAGGTTATAAATTAAATATACACAAGAGCGAACTACTCACTTTCAACTCTAAAGCCAGGGAGATCTCATTTGAAACTTTTAAATTTAAGGTAAAGATAGATCACCTGACCTATTTGGGTGTCAAGGTTACACATTTAGATAAAAAGTTATTTCAGGAAAGTTTTACTCCCCTTCTTGAATGCACTTAGACAGATTTTCAGAGGTGGGATAATCTCAGTTAAAATAAATACTTAATCTAGATTCTTGTATTTTTTTCAATGCATCCCAATCTGCAGACCAAAAAAGTATTTTAATATACTAGACAAATATATTTCTGCATTTATTTTGAATAGTAAACCCCCAAGGATTCATAAAGATTTTGTGCAAAGAACAAAACAATCAGCCTTACCAAATTTCCAGTTATATTATTGGGCAGCAAATATATTAAAAAAAACTTTATTGGCTCAGTGCTCCATCTACAGAGACACCGTACTAGGTTCATATTGAATTGTCACACACTGTGGTTAAACCTCATTACTGGCTCTGCTTGGCTCAGCTCTTCCATTAGAACTGTATACTTACAAATGTAACCCTTTACAATCAATGTCAGTGGCACCGATTCATTCTAATCATATGTTGCAACCCTCTATGGTTGATTCTGCTTTCATGATCTGGTAGAATAATGGTATACATAGTTTTGAGGACCTGTATATAGATAAGATGTTCGCCTCATTTACTCAGTTGACTCAAAAATGTAATATTCCACACACCCATTTCTTCCACTATCTACAAATATGGCATTTTATGTATAGCAGATGCAAGGGCGTAGGTTTGGTCTCAACATTGGTAAGGAAGCAACAACCCTGCCACCCCTCCAAAACTTTTTAAGACTTTTTAATGCTTTCAACCAAATAGTTTATTAACATGTAAGATCTGAATTTACATTCAGAAATGTATTTATATTTAAATAAAACTATGCAGTATCAGCTCAAAGACAAAAACATTAGGAAATGATCGTGTGTTACAATAACTAACAAGTAGACATCAGAATAGGTGGACTATGGTTGTATTAAATATAAATTAGTAATTTACAATTAATCCGTAATATGGATGAATTTGTATCCTTTTAAAACCTCAACTAAAACCCTGAAGACACACCTGTTTCCTCATCAGCCTCCTCTACTTCTCTGGTCTGCTGCTGTTCCAGCAGACAAATAATTCACAATTCACAAACATGCAAACTTTTGTATTTTGGTATTTCATACTGACAAAGTTGTTATGTTGTTGAAAAAAAGTTTAAAAAAAAAAGTAAATGTGAGAATAACTTCTTGATAATAATATTTATATAAGTACATTTATTGAATGCAGGGCTTTTACTTTGAACAGAGTTTAACAGTGTAGTATTAATCGTTTTACTCTTCTGTCACTGACACCAGCAGCCTCTGTTAGGTAAAGGGTGAAATAAGACCAGATGAAAAGACCATGTCTGAGTGTGCTGAGGGCCCCGGGTCACTAAACAAACTGTGGGGAGTGTAAACAGGAAGTATCATTGTCCTTGATATCTATTTATGGAGCACAGACATGTTGTATGAAAGCATGGTGTCTGTAGTGCAGCAGGTCGGAGCCAATCACAGTGTGTCATGCATGATGGGGGTGTGGCTTCTACATTAAACATACTTCAGAACAGGACACATGTCCTCTGGTCAGGAGCTCAGTGTGATGAAATATGCTGGAAGCTGCAGTGTCTAGTGTTTGTACCTTCCAGTCCTGCCTGATCATGATGCATAAATGATGTGTACACACAAAAATCCTGCGTACACCATTTCCCGCACATAAACTGGTCTTTATAAACACAGAATGTGTCACCTCACTCGTTCCTTTGACCATCTGTACACACTGTTTTTCCAAGTGATCCAAGTTACAGTGAAGTGAAAACAAAAAATAAGCAGAGACATGTAATTTAACATAAAATAAAATAAACAACTTCATTATCATCATTACACAAAACCAGCAATTTTACAATTCAAAACAGAATAATTGTGTTTGTGCTCAACGTTTAATCTCCTTATTATTTTTTGTGAGGCATTGTGTGAACTGTTTCATTCTGCTTTAATATTACTAATCACAGTTTTAGACGCCTGCCTGGAGCCTAATTAAGACATCCCAATAAAGTTCCAATAAACAAAGTTCAGAGTAAAACAGAACTTCACATTTGGAGTGATTGTACTAAAGTAAACTGATGCTAATTGTGGGAGTGGAAATGAGGCTTGTGCACATGCGCCCACTTCTTCAATGAGGGAGATTTATAAAACTGAACCCTGTGTACACACAGCTTTTTAATTTTGACGAAAACAATGCATATCCATATTTCTGGTTTTGTGCGCACACATAGATTTAGCCATGAATCTATAGAGTTTTATGCATCTCGCCTCTGGTTGGTTGGTTTCCAGTTCCTGGATGTTTTGCTTTGGTCCAGATTCTTATATCAAAGTTCACCAGATCTGTATTTACTTTGCCTTGGTGAGCAAATCCACTAATTACAACAATTACATCAAAATGAAACTGAATCTAAAATATTTGCTGTTATTAATACAACCAGCTCCAAGATTTAAAAAAATTCTGCAAGTGTATGTTTAATTTTAAAGATGTAGATCTTCAGCTGGAACCAGTGCACCTCAGGCTGAGAGCCTCAGACCGAACAGGGAAGTCAGAACTAATACACTGCTTCTTCTGGTCTTTTCACAGAATCTGGTGACAAAAAGATCTCACCTGTATCTAATGTGTTTTGCTGGTGACTGATTGTTTTGCCTAATTTTTTTGAAGCTGACAACAGGAAGTGACCAACTCTGTGACATTGTAAAAGTTACACATGATAAAACACATGTAACTGTGTGTGCACAGCTGCATTGGTTAAAATGAAAACATAACATCTGTTCTGACCCTGCATGAGTCTAAAGATATTTAACAGTCTGAATCCTCCAGCATCACTCACAGCTCTCTCCTCCTCTTCCTCCTCCTGCAGCATGCGGATCCAGACTCGGGTCAGAATGGGGAGCGGGACAGTGTGTGCAGCAGTAGCAGTGTTAACAGCGGTACCGTGGAGGACATGTCCCTGTGTCTCGCTGCCATCCAGAAGTTGGTGGAGTACATTAAGTTCAACTTCATGGAGGGCGACGCAGCTCCGTCAGCCAGCCCGTCCTCCTGCAGGGAGGGGGTGGACGTGGAGGTTCACGCTGTTTTCCTTAGTAAAGACGAAGGGGACACGTCAGAGTTCGGCCTCAGCTTCGGGAACATCCCTATCTTTGGGGACCCTGACGGGAAAAAGAAGGGGGGCCCGAGGAGGAGGCGGGACCAGGGCCCCATCATGGACGTGGGCTGCATCTGGGTGACGGAGGTGAGGAAGAGGAGCCCAGCAGCTCGCTGCGGGGGGATCAAACTGAGGGACGAGCTGCTGTCACTGAACGGACAGCTGATGGTGGGAGTGGACGTCAGTGGAGCCAGGTAAGACCACAGTGATGAACTATGTTATTTACTGCAACTGCACATGACACAAGCTTTTGGAGCTTAAAGTCTGAATTTGTCTGAGTTTGAATTTACTTTATTCTGATCAGTGAAATTAAGGAAAGGAAAGAAACAACGCGACAGGTTTGAAAAATCCAGTAAATTAAACACCTGACAAATAGTTATTAGTTATTAGTATATGGCAGCAACAATCTTGTAAATCCAGTAAAACAGTCCTGCTCAGTCATTGACAACATCACCTCTATAATAGAACAATGACCAAATAAAACCTGGGACCGGTTTCACAAAGATAGACTTTGACTGTGGCTTAGATATAACAAATGGTCAGACTTTAGATTCTATTAGATAGACTCTAAATTCATCCATTGCACATAGCAGTTAGTTCTTGACTATCTTTAAGGGATAGTTCGGGCTATTTGACGTGGGCTTGTGTGAGAAACTCCTGAATATTCGTGACATTACCCGCAGTAGATTGTGTTCAGGCCGCTCCCGGTTAGGAGCGCTGACCGGAAGCACCCGGCGGAGTGGCATAGCTATTTGTTAAATACGTGTTAAATGTACGCTTTACTCTCAGCGGCGTATCTTCCCTTTCCATATTCCTTCGCACGAGCGCACGTACACGTTGTGTGCACTGTATTACGCCGCTGTCTGATTCACTCAGCTGACCTGCGGGGTGCTACAGTGCGCTCCTTAGGTGCGCTTGTGCGTAGGAATACGGTAGTTCAGCGATTGAAAAATGTAGTGCCAAAGGAAAGTGCTGTTTTCACGGGAAGATAAACCGCGAAAAAAAAAAATTCTACATGAAGCTACATGTAAACAGATATTGGATTGTTTCAGTGGGCGAACAGCAACACATAGCTCTGCCACTCTGCTCCTCACAGGGAGCGCGCTGCCCAGGCTCTACTGTGGTTAATGTAATGACTATTCATGAGTACCTCACACAACCCCACGTCAAATAACCTGAGCTATCCCTTCAAGCCAGGCTGTGGTAAATTAATTCTGGGTTAGTTTAAACATATTCAAAATTCAAAAAAAAAAAAAAAAAATGGCCGACTGAGGAACTGCATCCAACCTCTGAGCTCCATTTACCTCAGCAGAAAATTACAGTGTCTGACAAGGGCAAACGCCCCACAGCGGCCCAGAACACGTCCAAAAGGAGAAACACGCTGCAAATTCGTAAACGATGCAGATTCAAAAACACATAGGAAAAACAAATAGCCTACAACAACAGGGCAAATGAAATGAAAATGAAAAAACGCACGGCAGGAAGCCAAAACAAAGACATTAACAGCAAACACGCTGCAACAACAAAAACAACACAAACCCCCAAAACAGATGCAACAGCTAACAGTTCTGCATATTCAGACAACACAACAGAAGAGATGAGGTAAACTGATTGAATTTCTCCTGTTTGGGTCTGATAGTTTCCCACAGGTCTGTTCTGATCGGGTCAGAGACGGCACTTAACAACAGGCCTTCAGACCAAAGCCTTTCTGTTTGTTGTCATACACCGTATATGTACGGTGAAACTCTTTGTCTTCAAAACATCCTCTGTCCTCATGTGGACACTGTAAATATGACCTGCTCACCTGTCTCATGTTGTAACCACCAACACCGAGAAGAGCGTCGGACCAGGCGGCAGCTGCTGGAGGTGGATTAAGAATCAGGGTTTTTGGGAAATGTCACAGATAAATGAATGCAGCTCTTAATCACTGAGGGGTTGTTGTGGGTTAGTTAAATTGATAGTTATGACTCCAGTGGTTACCATAACAGAGGTTAGACTTCATCCCCAACCCTTACACACTTCTGAATGAGTTCACAGTGTTTGACACAGAGTCTTGGCAACTGGTAGGTTTGGTCTCAACAACAACCCCTCCAAAACAAAGAGGACTTTTTAATGCTGTTAAACGAACGGTTTAATAACTTATGATCTATATTTACATTTAAATAACTACACACAGTAACAGACTGTAGATGAAAAGAAAGTTAACTTCAGGAAATGACTTGTGAACGGAATGAAAAGAGAGAGAAAACGTTCATTACTGGGGGAACAAGTCAGACCGGGCTTGTGTTCCCCCGATGAATGTGTGACTGTTTAATGAAGATCTGTAAATATTAATGTAATGTCTTTATATAACTTATACTAGACATTTTTGAACCTGATTAGAGTTAGGCTGTTGCCAAAATTATTTATTAATTTACAGTTCACTCATCAGTATTTTAAGTGTCTTTGATTATGGTTTTCTTTTAGACTGAATAGTTTGTGGAGAGCAGATCCTGAAGTGCTTGTAAGCAATAAAAAAAGTCAGAAATTGGCATCAGAGCTGTCTGAGTCTCCTCGTTAGAGTCAACCAGTCAACTGTCAGTTAGTTCATCACCAACTTCAACACAACGGAGAGACTGGACCCTGTTGCACAGATACATCTGCTGTTCAAACGACGTGGGAAATTGACAGCTGTGTTCGTCTGAAACTAGCAAAGACACTTGTGTTGCGCTTTGTGTGACTTTGTGCCAGGTGTGGGATAGAAGTCCTTTGTGTCTAAAGAAAATACAGCCTCTCTCATCAAGGTTATAGATGATGCACTCAGGGACTGATCTCCATCCTGTGTGATTTGCTCCACTCATCGAGATGGAAATGTGAGGAAGTGTTGACCCGTGGACATGGACTGTATTTCTCTTTATGATATTTGAACATGTATGTAATGACATCATTATCCTTTCAATGCTTGTTCACAGTTACCTGGCCGACCAGTGCTGGAATGGAGGCTGTATCTACCTGATCATGCTGCGGCGAGTCAAGCGAAAGGCTCCCCTCCCTCCCTGTGATGTAAACGGCGGCGTCCCTTTCAGCAGTGAGGGCTGTGAGGAGCAGCAGCAGGGCGGAGCCTCTTCTGACCCCTCTGACCGATCAGAAAACTGCAAACGCACACGCAAGTTTGGTGTGATATCACGGTCGTCCTTTAACCGGGACACCAGGGACAGTACTGACTCTGAGCTCCAGAGCTGCTACAATGGCTACAGCTCCTCTGGTCCCACTGAGACTGAGGTTAGTCCAGGGGAGGACCCAGGCTACATCCTGTCCTCACATACACCCACAGAGGAAAGTCCAGACACCTTTCTCCAGGCGAGGACAGTCCCCCAGCGTCTGCACAGTGCAGGCACCCTGCTGGCAAGGTGTCACAGTCAGCTGTTAGACAGCAAGATGGATTCTTTCAGCAGTGAACCTTTGAGCCAGGTAAGACACACGTTGACGGACAGGGATCTGATTTACTCTACATCGGTACACGCTACTTACAGCACACATCGTGAGGGGCCCTACTTAAAGGGGTTTTAGGGCAGCAGCAGTGCACTCTATAGAGTCTTTAGTGGGTTTATAGTTGTCATTGCAAAATGTGACAATATGAGGGCCCACAGGGGCCCCCTTTTCCCCTTTGGGGCCCCAACCATTTCCCTGGTTAGCCTCTCCTAGCGATGCGCCTCTGGTCCTTTAGAGAGGAAAAAAATTCTTTATCAAGGGAAAAACTGAGGAAACCTCAGGAAGAGCAGCAGAAGAGGAGTCCCTCCTCCAGGAGAGACGGACAGGAAGTAGATCTGTGTAGATGGACAGTGCTCAGATTCACAGTGTCGACAATCAGCACAACAATATTACAGATTGACTGTAAACATGAAGGACATGGCCACACAACCTCCTCTCCTCTCTGATCATGGACTACCAATTATCTAAGGTTCAGATCTCAATAACTATAACTCTTGCTACATGTTTTCATTTCCAGAACAACTGCCTTGTTTGTCTTCCATCCCTTCATCCTCCTTCACACATACACACACACACACACACACACACACACACACACACACACACAGATCAGTCTTAATGCCGACCTCCGGAGAGAAGCTCATCTTGATAGCCACAGCAGGGTTCACGGACACTATTCCACAACCAATTCAGACCTGGGGAAAGGGGGACTAGAATTCAACCCCTCACCTCAAAACAATAGACGCCCTTGTGACATCAACTAACCATGCCCCTTTGATGCCAACAGATCACCTTATAACGGGTTCGCTCTAGCTGACCATGCCCCTCTGACAGCCCCCGCTCCCTCTGACAAAAAGGTCCCACCTTCACACAGTCTCAGACTGCTGGAGCACTGGTCAGGGTCTCCTCTCTGGGACTGAATCCAGATCCTCCTGCCTGTCAGACAGCGGAGCTAATATCTGCATCTGCTCTTTGAGGGGATATAAATAACTCAAACAAGATGACAGGATGAAACCGCTGAAAATATTCTACATGAAGCTACATTTAAAAGGATATTGGATCGTTTCGGTGGGCGTTTTTAAAAGTCTCTAAAACACCTTTTTCTTCATGTCCCCATGCACAGCAACACATAGATCTGCCACAACCCCAAAACCAAACAACCTGAACTATCCCTTTAAGAACTGGAAACCAGAAGACATTGCCCCTAATACAAATAGAAAATGCCCATGGGGGGGACGTGACCCAGTGAACTGCCCTTACAGAAAAACCACATGAATTTCACATGTGGGCACATGTGCATGTGATTTTTGCACAGGTGAAATTTAACATGAGAAACATCTTAAAATCACATGTGAAATGTGTGGAACACATGTGATTGCACATGCGAAACATGTAGTTTTGGAACATTTCCATGGTGTTGGTATAAATTCCCATGTGAAGCCATACTTAACATGAAACTTAGATCTACATGTGAAATCACAACATAACATGGGACTTTTCACCTCACACGTTACATTATCTTTTTCCCATGTAAAATTGGGATTCATATATAAAGCTAAAATCAGGTTTTTGTACCACGTGAATTTTAAGATAAACATGTGGATTCCATATGTGAAACTTAGGTTCAGGGTGTTTTGCTTCATGTCACTATCACTTTCACATACAAAGTTTGTATTGACATGTTAAGTTAAAAACATGTCATTTTCACATGTGAATTTTAACGAACATGTGTGGAAAAACAAATGTGAAATGTGGATTCAGATGTGAAATATTGAATTTCACATGTGGGTTTTTCATCAGGCCTCAGCTCTGCACATTTGCTGCAGTTCTGCAGTTGCCCGCTGGGATGACTTACCGGCATGTTAACACTCTCCTGACACACACACATTAGTGGACATGACTGCTGTATATTAGTTTTGGTCATGCGGTGTGGAGGCTGCAGGACGTGCAGTACAGTACAGCTCAGTGGATGGTGAGGATGTAAATGACCTAAACAACCTGTTTGAGTAGACGACAGATCAGCGTACAGATGTTTGAGAGGATCAACAGGATCGCCGCCCTGGAACAACTGGTGTTTAACATGTGGGTTAGCGGATTGAGAAAGACAGCTGGTGTATCATCCCAGCACATCAGCAGGATGGTAAATGTCTGCGGCTGACGTGGAGACGACCTCTGTTATCCTGCTACGTCTACTAGTCCTCAAAATGGCTGAAGCTGTGAGCAGTGGGGTCAGAGGTCAAACAAGACAGAGGGCTATATTTTAAACTGCCAGCTCAACATGGCTGGTCCTGGTGCATTGACTCTTAGAGCATCTCTATCCACACCTGCTGTTTTGGTTCATGCATGTGCAGCAGTGCAAAGTCCAAAAGGGCTGGATTAGGAGAAATCCTGAACAACCTCTGAGCTTCAGCACATTCAATGTGAAATGAAATAAAAGAAGATACATTAAAGAGCCAAAGCCTCAGCCATAATTTCAGAGAGGGAGTCTCAGCCACGTGTCAGTTTGTTTGTGCATGAACTAATGTTGAAACAAAATTGCCTGAGAAACACTGATCAAAGCCTCTTGAATAACACAGTGACATAAAAAAAGCATCCAAGGATCAGACTCGTAAACTATTCTTAGTTTCCCAAACGTCTGTTTTTTGATTTGTTTTTCACAGCTTCAAGCCATTCTGTGTGATGTATTGTTTCATGTATGTGTGTGTGTGTGCGTGCGTGCGTGCATGTGTGTGTGTGCGTGTGTGCACGCACGCGCGCGTGTGTGTGTGTGCGGGCGTGTGTGCATGCTCTCTTGCAGTTCAGAGAGGGCAGCCACATCTGGAAGATGCACATGGTGAAGGGTGAGGAGGGCCTGGGCATCCAGATAACAGGGGGGCGGGGCTCCAAGCGCTCACCTCATGGCATCATCATAGCTCATATAGAGGAGGGGGGCGCCATTCACAGGTACAGTTGGTCATTATAAAGTCCTGATATAAACATCCACCTGCTGTGTTCACTACAGCTACATGTTTGTAACTGACAGAAGCAGCTGTCACACTACACTGACTCTATCAACTGTATCAACTGTATCTACTTTAAGTTCTTACTATGATATGAGAAGAAATGCCGGTAAATTCACTTATAGTGACATCCATAAATGATACTCAACAAGGTGGAATGTAAACAATATTAAAAAAACGCTAGAAATAATTTCTAATTATTAAGGTCAGACTAAGGATATATTGCAAATAAGTGCATTTCATTAAGTTTCTTACTTAGTATTTTTCTCTTTTGTCTGATGATGAACAAACTGTTCATGTGCTGCAGAAAAGAAAACAGTTAATGTTGTAATGTAATGAAAGAAAAGAGAAGTAGTTGATGTTGATTTTTAAGTAAATATTAAACAGTGTGTGGATCATTGTTCTAATCAAAGACATCAGAGGTTTAGTTTTTATTTCCAGTTGTGGACTCAGAGTCTCCTCATGTTGTTCTGAGCTGCGGTGATGAAGAAGAGAGTAAAAGCTTCATCACTGTCGGATTAACGAATCTCTGTTCAGTTCAAATGAAGCTGAAATAGTTATTATGTATCATTTAGCGTGATAAACTCTATGTGCGTTTATTAGTTAAACTCTGTTTTAAAACCAGAGGGGAAACATGCAAAGACTCAAACAGCAAAACGATTCCACCAGTTTATATAGATGTCCGTTGCTCTTTATTATTTATCACTTTATTGTGTGAGAATTTAAGAAAAAAAATCTGGTGTTTTGTCTAAGTAGATATTGCCAGTGGTGGAGGACAGTTCAGATTTAGTTTCTGAGTGTGTGTATGGTACAGTGTGTGTAAGTGTGTCTGTCTGAATGTGTGTGTTTCAGGGACGGTCGTCTTCATGCTGGTGACGAGCTGCTGATGATCAATGGTCAGTCTCTGGTGGGCCTCACCCACCAGGACGCTGTCGCCATCCTCCGCTCCACCAGCGGCCTGGTCCAGCTGGTGGTGGCCAGCAGGGTGAGTGCACACACACAGACACACACACACACAGACACACACACACACACACACACACACACACACACACACACACAGACACACACACACACACACACACACACACACACACAAACACACACACACACACACTAGGTTAACTTCCTGTCTGTCCCAACAGGAGGAGTCAGATGTGGGTTTCGAGCGCTTCCCATCCAACAGTCTGCCGGACCTGGTCAGCACCTGCGGCTCCTCGTCCCCCTCCCCTCGTCCCCTCTCTCATGCCACCCTCCCTCGCTCGGCCCAGACGTCCAACAGCAGCACCAGTCTGCACAACCCCTTGCTGGTACACACAGCTGAGATGTAGTAGCATGTTTATGTATCTGCTTGTTAGTGCGTGCGTGTGTGCGTGCCTGCGTGCGTGCGTGCGTGCGTGCGCATGCGTGTGTGTGTGTGTGTGCGCGTGCGTGCATGCGTGCGTCCATGTAATCAGACAAAACCGCAGGTATGCCAGAAATCAATTCTTCTTCTCTGCTCTAAAACAGTGGCCTAAACAGGAAGTTGTGCTGTACAGCCACTGGCAGCTGTTTAAGAGCAGTGAAGAAGAACTGATTTCTGGTAAATGGTGTGAGATTAGCTGTTAGCAAAATGATAACCCTGGAGAGTCCCACCAGCAACAAGGCAACATGTACAGCATGGAAGGCTTTAAGTTGGAGGGGTGGCTCATGTGTAGGAAGTGTTATTTTAATTCATTTTTGGCTGGACCGCAACAGCGCTGCAATATAATCTGAAATGTCACTGACTGACTGACTGACTGACTGACTGACTGACTGATCATATTTCCACCAGTGGTCAGCAGAGTGCCTCGTCACTGAGTCTGGATCAAACGGGCTCTATTAGTGGGGTGTTTACAGCTGCTGTTGCCAACTTAGCTCATTGTCTCTTTTTTAAACCACACTGGGTGTAAACATGGTTCATGACTGGACTGTGTATGGATGCCGACCGGGGGCTCAGGGCTACACCTCTTGTTACGTGCAGTCTACCGAGCCGTTTCCTGGCTACATGTACCATTATTACTAAAGGAGGCAGAGGAACGTGTGCCTTTTGGGCTTAGTTCTTCCTGTGGTGGCCCAGGTTTGAGTCCAGCCTGTGGCCCTTTGCTGCATGTCATCCTCTCTCTCTCTCTCTCTGACTGTAATGAAGGCAAAAGCCTGAAAAAGTCACTTAAAAAAAGAAAAAGATATTCTGTCTTTCTCTCTGAGTGATCATTTTACAGTAAATACAGCTGAAATCACAGCTCAGTTTTCAATGTATGTGTTTGGTGATTTTGTCAGATGACATCTCAGTTATAAAATCAGGATTTGACCGAAGGCGGCCCAGACATATTCTAGATTTTACCTAGTCTTGTTTTATGATTGACAGTCAGATTAGATAATAAAAGAAAGACTCTGTAGCCTTCATGTATCTGTTCATGTTTTACAAAGGGTTTAAGCAATCATATCACATTCATACAGCGTCAGCAGTTAAAGGTTTTTTTTTAATGCAGTGGTATCGGATCAGTCCTCAGTATTGGCCGATACACGAGTTCAGGTATCAGAACGTCTCTAGTTAAAACGATAGTTGGATTATTTGCTGTGGGCCGGTCTGGGTCGGAGCAGCAGCAGGAGCCCCGGTACAGAAGCTGACTGCTGAGCTGCTGTGGACGTGCTCAGCTGAGAAACCTGTTTCAGCCATTGAGAAACACCCACAGAACAAAAAAAACTATATCAGTTCAAGTGTTTGTTTTGTTTTGAATATCTTCACCACTTTGCGTCAAACAACCTTTTACTTTGGCTCTACATTTCCTCACGTGTTGAACTATATTAGTGTAGTATTCCTACACGTAAGCACACCTACAGTGCACGCTGTATTACACCACAGATCAGCTGTTTGAGTTGTAGTTCCCGCGTGTTGTGGAAGAGACGACAAATAAAAAAAATAAAAATGAGTCCAAAGCTGTTTTGGAAGAGATGAACGGAAAGTGTTTCTTTTTTTTTTTTTCACCCTGCAGTTGACGAACCTGGACAAACTAGAAGAACAGAGTCAGACGGAGGCACCCAAAGGATCCTCTGGCAACCCTCCGCCCACGAAGCTCTGCAGCCGGTCCCAAGGTCGGTGCTTCTCAGAGACAGGTGGAAACAGCACATCTATTCCTGACTGGCAACCTTTACACATTATATTATTACACTAGATGAGGGAGATTCAGGACTCTCAGTGAATCAGAGGTGACATGGGGCTCTACCTCTGTAGTGGTGCCCGGGTCAGTACAAGCAGAGCTCCCACACTGTTCTTCCTCCTCGCTCATCAAACTGTCCTGCTCATCTCTGTCCTCAGCTATAATAATGTTGGACAAGGTCCTAATGCTTGGAGATTTTAATATTCACATTGATGACCCCACATGTAATGCTCCCTCTGCCTTTCTTAACCTCACTGACTCCCACAATTTTAAGCGACACGTATCAGGCTCTACACGCACACAGGACCTTGTTTTTACTCATGGCATTGATATTGAAATGTTGTTCTATGTGTCCAAAAAAATCCACAACCATGGATTAATGTTTTAGACAAAAATGCAGAAGGACTGAGCGCTTGTGGAAAGCCACAAAACTTAAAGTTGACAGGCTACATCCTAGAGGACTCTTGCACTTTCAGTGACCTAGTGAAATCTGAGAGAGCTGCTTACTTTTCAAATCATATATCCTCCAATAAGAGAAATCCGAAAGTTCTGTTTGACACCATAAACCACATCGTCCCTCCCAGCACCCTGAACTTGCCGATCTTCTCAAACAGTGACTGAAACACCTTTCTTAAATGTTTTATAGAGAAGGTGGTAAATGTTAATAATGTCAAATTTTACACCCTTTTCCACTGAACTTCTTTTTTTTTTTTTATCAGGATATGTCCACAGTTATTTAAACATGCCATTGTTCAATCTTTGTTAAAGAAATCAAACCTGGATCCCTCCTCGCCAGAAAATGACCGGCCTATTTCCAAACTGCATTGGTGGTTGAAAAGCAACTTATCCAGCTACTGGAATTGCACAGGCTGTTCAACCTGCTCAACCTCCAATCAGCAATCAAGCAGAAGCTCGTGACCTGTCCTCCTCCTCTCAACCCAATTTTGGCATTATTTTTGACCAGTCCACGAGTTTGAATTCACACATTACAACACTAACTAGGTCATGTTTTTCCCACTCAAGAAATATTGGCAAACTCAGACCTGTGCTGTTATAAAATGAAATGGAGATGTTAATACATGCTTTTATCTCCTCGCATTTAGATTATTGTAATTCCCTTTCTACCTATGGGTCCACATCTTCCCTACAGCGCCTGCAAACTGTCCAGAATGCTGCTGCCAGGCTTTTAACAAAATCACACAGAACCTAACCTCTCTGCACCGGCTTCCCATTCATTTTCAAATCCATTTTTAAATTTTAGTGATCACTTTAAGCAAGCATACCACGCTCACGCTTTAAAACCCGGGGTGACTGTACCTTCCAGTCAACAGCTCCCAAGCTCTGGTGTAGTCTCCCACCAAATCTGAGATCCCTGGACTCTGTGGACTCTTTTAAAAAGCAACTAAACAGGCTTTTAGGTAACACGTGGTATTTTATGCTTTTAACCAATGTCCTACATGTGTTTCTCTTGTTTATTTTATCTGGCATTCTGTTTTGTTTTTTATTTAATGTAATTGTATTCTGTCATTTGTTTTTATTAAATTTGATTGTGAAGCACTTTGTGACTAGCATCTGGGAAAAGTGCTTTACAAATAAACCTGGCTTGCTTGCTGGATCAGGGGGGAGCAGCCGTCTGGAGTCAGTGGGTGAGGATGACGAGCTGTTTGTGGAGAACGGAGTGAGCGGTGAGGCGGCGGAGAAGCCTCCGCCGGGCCGACGTAAACACTCTCTACCTCAACAACTAGATACTGCTGGAGTGAGGCAGGTCAGTAAACGCCTCAATTAATGCTGCGTTGTTACTTTTTGTCCTGACCCACCTGAACCTGATATTTTCTAGTATAAATTGACCTGAACCTGCAGACACAGAGGTCAGAGGTCAACCTGCACATCCCCACTAGTCAGTTATAACTGGGTATACTGCTTCTTTATGAAGGAGATGTCAAGATACCAGGAATCATCATAGGCTCTGTTACAAGTTTCTTTTTAGCAAAGTTGGCATTTCATGTGTCAGCTAATATTTATTATAGTAACTGCCTGATGGAAAATCATACGTACACACAAGAATTAAAAACAAAGTTAGATAAATGATGTGAACAGATAAAACAACCATAATGGTTACAGTTAAAAAGTCCAGCATGTGTGTGTACACGATATGCACATAGACGTACATGCAGATGTGCATGCCTGTGTGTTAGGAGTCACACGTGTGCACACACGAGTGCATGGCTGAGTTGTACAAATCACACACAGATGCATATACATACACACAAATAACCACAACAGCATATGTACTTATGTATCATCCTCCACACATACACACACACACACACACACACACACACACACAAAGATAGAAGCAGCAGATCAAAGCTTGGTCACTCTGACCTGACTGTCATGACAACAGTGCTGAGGAGAGCTGCTCTAATTGCTGTGTTGATGAGAGGTTAATCAAACATTCAGAGTCACAGCTTGGGTGACGTCTCTACAACAAACCCCACAGAGCTGAGTTCAGTCAGTTTGGTGATTTTCCATCAGAATCTACAACACAACAAGAGATCACAGATATTACCTTCAGTATATGGGAGTTATGCAGATGTTCCATTAGAATAAATGAGAATTCATCACAATATAAACAACAATGATGTTTTTATAAGTTACATGTGACAGTTTCCTGCTTTTTATATTCATCTCCCTTTTAGGAATATCAGATCATTAAGAAATCAGCCCGCTCCCTGAGCACCATTCAAGTGGAGTCTCCATGGCGACTGGCACAGCCATCTATTATCTCCAGTATAGTGCTGATGAAAGGCCAGGGCAAGGTGAGTGCAGTCCTTTGACATGTGAGCATGTATTAAGCCCAGACTGTGCTCTGAGTCCGATGTGTGTGTGTGTGTGTGCGTGTGTGTGTGTGAGTTCAATCACAGTTTGATTTGAATGTGTGTTTGAGTTTTCCATCACATATTTATCTAATACAGCAGTTGAGCTTCTGCTAAAACAAGGTTCAGATTTTCAAATACACACTCAGTGAAACATGTACAAAACTCTTGATAAGAATCATTTTTAAGATTCATTAGATCGTGGACATTAGAGTGGGACAGGAAGTATGAGGAGAGAGAGAGAGAGAGGAAGGAAAAAGATAACCGAGAATATGTTCTCCTGATACCGTCTTAGTATCTTATTTAAAGAAGTGGCAAATTCAACAAATTCCAACCTTAATAACAAGCCTAAACATGAAAATCTTTATTGATTATGTTAAATACAATTCATGATTAAGTAGGCAAATAAAATATGGAAAAGTCGAGAGCCCTACTTATCTGTAATATATTTATAATCCATTTCTATATCTGGTAGGTCTAGTACTTTATAGTGGGATTAACACACTTGAATTCTAATGTCTAATGTGTCTTAAATTTATTATATATCTTATATATAATATTCCAGTGAGATTTCTCTGTCATCAATATTGTATTTATACCTTGTGATTTTCAAAGTAAAAGTAAAAACATCACACTAAACCAAAAACATGAAAAAGCTGAGGTGTGTATAAAAGTTAAGTACAAACTATAAGTTTGTAGTTTAAGTTGTCAAACATGGTCACCATGGAAAACATAATAATAGAGATAACGAGATATTAATGAATTAATCATTAATTATTCTGTTATCTTGAGATAAATATTCTGTTATCTAGAGAGAACAAAACTCTGTTATCCTGTTATTAGATAACAGGATAAAAAAATATAAGTAGTATGGCCTTTCTCAGCTTCCATACGTGTGTCTGCTGGGCCCCTCTGACATGAGGTCTGCCTCCACAGGGTCTAGGATTCAGTATTGTTGGTGGGCAGGACTCAGCTCGCGGTCAGATGGGGATTTTTGTCAAAACCATTTTCCCTCACGGAGCTGCAGCAGCTGATGGACGACTAAAAGAGGGTAACTACATGTTTTGACTCTGCGTCACTGAGCCGAGAGAGTTCAGGTTGTAAAACAGTCGCGTACACTCACACTGAAGATCCACCTCAGTCTGACTGTGTGTCTCCCCCTGCAGGAGACGAGGTTCTGGAGGTGAATGGAGAGTCTCTCCAAGGACTTACACACCAGCAGGCCATCCAGACCTTCAAGGTGGTCTGCACGTTTACTGGATTCTGACTGACAGTGTTATTAAAGACACCTAAATCCTGTTCCTGCTACGTCATGTACAACTTCAACTGTGTGACACTCACTTTTATTTCTCCCACAGCAACTGAAGAAAGGTGTGGTGACGCTGACCATTCGGACTCGCCTTCGTAGTCCAAGCCTGACACCCTGTCCCACCCCCACCCTCCTCAGTCGCTCCAGCTCACCCAACTCCAATACCAGTGGGGGAACTCCTGTCCCCTCTGGGTTTGAAGAGGCTGATGGCCGCAGGGGCCCCGGTCCTGGTCCTAAAGACTGCATCATCATGGAGGTCACTCTTAATAAAGGTGAGCTGACTTGATACAGAAAACCCTTCGTTGGAGCTGCAGGACCTAAACCAAAAAACACAGAAAACACCCAGATCTGAAATATACTGATGTGGACAGAGTGTCCTCATACTTTTATGTAGTGTATCCTCACCTGCTTTTGTTGCCTCATAAATCACATCTTCTGTGCCACTTGTCATACAGTACTTTACGTCTGCAGTGATAATAACCTCGTTTTCAAAGACTCTGACAGTGAATGTTGACTTTTCCAGAGCCTGGTGTTGGTCTGGGGATTGGGGTCTGCTGTCTGACCCTGGAGAACTCTGCTCCTGGTATCTACATCCACAGCTTGGCTCTGGGATCTGTGGCCAAGATGGACGGCAGGCTCAGGTGAAAACCTCAGGGTTATCTTTGACCTGGAAACTAATGGGCGCTAGTGAAATTAATACGTAGCCTCACTGATGCAAACAGTGTTGTGCTGACATCTGTTCGTCTCCTTGCAGTCGTGGAGACCAGATCCTGGAGGTGGACTCGGTCAGTCTTCGTCATGCTGCTCTCAGCGAGGCCTACGCCATCCTCAGTGAATGTGGACCTGGACCAGTCAGTCTCATTATAAGCAGGCACCCTAACCCCAAGGTAAGAAGACATCTGTTTGTTTTCTACAGACTGATCCATTCTCTTTGAACATATGTAACATACTGTATATCTAGTTCTGATGTAAATCTCCTCTTTAATCTTGAGTCATCTTTATCCTGGTTTATATTCAGTGCGCCATTGAACAATTATTTATTAACCAGTATTTGGAGCTGATATATTTGCAGTAAAAATTAGAAGTTTGCCTCAAAATTTACAGTAACACAGATTCCAAGACAAAACTTTCTTTAAAAGCCTTTAAACATAAAGTAGGTTTAATGAAATGGTAAACAGAACTTTTCTGTAGAGGATTTTAAATGCCACATTCAGATCAAATCACAACAGCGAAAGGTACATGATGAGATCTGTAGCATTTCACTGATGTCCAGCAGAGGGCAGCAGAGACCTGACAATACTAAATACAAAGCAGCGTCATTAGTTTTCATGAGGAGATACAGGGGTGCTTTTTCTTTTTGGCTGATCTGCAACAGCGGGGCAGGCCTATGATCTGGAATGTCCCTGACTGACTGACCGACTGACTGACCGACTGACTGACTGACTGACTGATTATATTTCCACCGCTAGCCAGCCGAGTGCCTCATCACTGAGTTGGAGTTTCTAGTGCAAACAGGTTCTATTAGTGGGTGTTTACATCCTACTGAGTCACACCAATGATAAATCTGCTGTATCTCCATGTGTTTCCTCAGGTGTCAGAGCAGGAGATGGATCACATCATAGCTCGATCCACACACAGGGAAAAAATGAACAGGAACAGACACTCATCTCACTCCCAAGGTCTGAAATATTTACCTATGTTTTCATTTGCCTGTCCTCTTGTTTTACAGGTTAACTTTACTGTTAAAGGCTCAGATGCCAAATTAAAATGTTTTTATATGCTCTGTGTGTCTGGCCTCTCTGGGTCTAACTGCCGTGGTTGTAATGTGCAGGTCTGACCTGTAAGAGCCCCAACCCATCGATCAAGGAGCAGCAGGGAGATGGCTCCCCTGCTCTCAGCTGGACCATGAAGAGATTCCTGGAGCCTGCCAGTAGAGTAAGACTTCATTCACATTCATGATCATTGTTGAGTTCATACAGACACATTGCTGAGTTTTAGTTAATTATTCTGTAACTGTAACTGTATCTGTATTAATCTGCTGTTCAGTCCATATCTGTTCTAAAAACACTCTAAAATCTCTTGTTTTCTTATTTTAGTTCAAAATCAAAAACTGAGAAAAACATAGTTATTGTTATATGAGGTATTGTTGAAGTCTTTTACTTGAACTTACTATATTTGTATTTTTACCTGCTCCTTATCATTTAACGTCTTTAAAAGTCAAACAGCTTAGCATAGACATTTATGGTCCAAAATATCTCTCCTTAAAAAGGGGAGAAAAGAATGGAAATTTAATGTTAAGAATAAACATTAATGGCTCAGGAGATGGGGTGGGTGTTGGTTCAATTCCTGGCTCTTCCAGTCTGCATTTCTGAAGTGTCCTTGGGTGTGTGTGAATGGGTGTAAAGCACTTTGAGTAGTCGATAAGACTAGAGTATAAAAGTCCTTAAAATCGAGTATTTCTCATCAATACACACACTGTGTGTCCTTCAGGCCTAACAAATATGTTTGAAGTATTTCCTCCAATAAAACATGTACATTTTTACACCGATGTCTACATTCGTTGGCAAACTGTCTTTTTCTTCTTCTCTGCCTTTTGCTGGGGCAGTTCTATCTTTCTTGCTGTGTCACCACAAACAGCTGTTGATTAGTGAAATGAAGCAAAATGAAGCTGTTCTAGAGACACATGGTGGAACATCACCTGACTAAGACACTTAATATTGGGTTTCCCTTCACCTTATCATCCTCTGTATTTCAAAAGCATGAGGTTGTGGTTCTCATCCTCCTTTCTCTTGACCTGATCTACTGTTATCTCTGCCCTGAAGCAGGGCTCCCTGAGCTCAGAGGCTGAGTTATCTCAGTACTTCTCCCAGGACGTCTCCAGCCACTCCTTCTTGTCTGACACCATGCTCATTGGATTGAGTGGTGATGAGGCTCCGCACCAGCAGAGCTGCCGCACCTCCATGGACGACAACGCATCACAGCCACGAGGTAAATGTTCAACCATTTAAATACCACATGCCACAATGTGACCTTAATATTTAATAAGAATAATAATTCCTAATAATTCCTGTGGTAATTTTTGTGCCCCTGTGATATTTTCCTTTGGTGTTTTATGTGATTAAGTACCTGGGATATGTGGAAATGTCCCTTAATATATTGTCTTATATTCAGGTCAATACAAGTATCACAGGAACACAAAAATTACCACAGGAATTTATTGCAGGAATGTGGGGTATTGTTTCCCAGAAATCGTATTACCTATACTTTATTCTCGTAATATTCTGACTTTTAGATTTCTTTTTTCTTTGGTCTATGTGGCCTAATACCCGCTGGGAGGCAGGTGTGGGGTCATTTTTCTAATTTGTTTTTGTCTTTCTACCCAGAAAAAAATGTTGCCTTGCCTTTCAGGGCTTCCGTGGGCATTAAACCTACCTTTAACAGTTTTTGTGTGCATGTGTGCGCTAGTGTGGGGACACAGACAAAGGAAAAAGGAAAAATGGCTGATTTAAAATGGTCTCTGTGACCACACGATCTTAAAAGGGAAGAGACTACAACAAGATTGCAGTAAACAAAGAAACTACTCATAATGGCCGCTGAAACCACATGGTTTGTGGGGAGGGACGGTGTGAGTTTCTTTGTTAGCCTAGTTCATGTAGTCTAAAGGTGACAGGTTAGAGGGTGAATGTTAGCTGCATGCAGGCCCTATAACTGAGATAAGCCACAGGTATGTGTCTGAACATACAAGTACCAAATTAACTCTATGACTAAGCACAAACTAAGCAAACATTACAATATCCATCCATTCCATCCATACATTATCTTCCGCTTATTCTGGTTCGGGTCATGGTGGCAACAGGCTAAGCAGGAGGTTCCAGACATCCCTCTCTCCGAAGAATGCTTTCCAGATCCTCCAGGGGGATCCCGAGGCTTTCCCAGGCCAGATGGTATACGTAATCCCTCTGGCAAGTTCTGGGTCTACCTCCCAGGTGGACATGCCTGGAAAACCACCTTATCAGATGCTCGAACCACATCAGCTGCTTCCTTTCGACGTGAAGGAGAAGTGACTCTGAGCTCCCTCTGGATATCCAAGCTCCTCACCCTATCTTCAAGGCTGAGCCCAGCCACCCTACGGAGAAAACCACTTTCAGCCACTTGCATCTGCGATCTTATTCGTTGACCATAGGTGAGGGTTGGAACGAAGATCAACTGGTGAATCGAGAGCTTTGTGTTTGACTTTGTGCCGAGAATGCATACACAGCTCTCACTTTGGTTATACAGGGTACCCTATACACCATACCATGTAGTACCCCCCACAGGCCTATGACTTTGTCCCCCAGCCAGCCTGTCCAAGTCCACAAACACATATAGACTGGCTGGTCAAACTCCCATGTCCCCCTCAGTACTCTCATAAAGGGAAAGAGCTGGTCCACTGTTCCACTGCCATGACAGAATCTGCATTGCTCCTCCTGAATCTGAGGATCCACAATTGGTCAGAGCCCAGGAGCAGTGCGATTTCCCAATAATTGGAGCTTCCCTTCGGTCCCCTTTTTTAAAACTGGGAACCACCACCCCTGTTTGCCACTCCACAGGTACTGTCCCCGACATCCATGCGACATTGAAGAGGCGTATCAGCCAAGACAACCCTCCAATGTCCAGAGTCTTCAGCATCAAAGGGGGCATATCTCATCCACACCTGGCGCCTTGCCACCAAGGAGCTTCTTGACTACCTCAGTGACCTCTGCCAGGGTTATTGATGAGACTTCACCCGAGTCTTCAGACTCAGAGTATTCTTTCCAACGCCCAACAACATCTCCAGTCCGGCTCAGCAGTTCTCCTCTCCAACTGAACACAGCCTGGTTCAAGCCTTGCTTCCCCTCCACCAAACGATTTGTCAGAACTTCCTTAAGGCCAACCAAAAGTCCTCCTCCATAGCCTCCCCAAATTCCTCACACACCTGAGTTTTTGTTTCCGCAAATGCCGAAGCATCGCAGCCAACCCTGAAATCCATCCCCGTGGCTGGTGGGTCCGCAGAGGCTCCATGTAGCCTTTTCGGGCTGAAGGCCCGGCCACCAGACGCTCACTGGCGAGTTCCCCTTTCAGGTCTGGCTCCAGGAGGGTTCCCCCAGTTTCCCTATTCACGAGCAAGGTACCAAAACTCCCATATGGCATCTTCACTCTGGGTTTTATGAATTGCTCTTAGTCTGGCCCCTCCCCTGTGACCAATTTGCCTTGGGAGACCCTATCAGGGGCTACGTCCCCAGACAAGGGTCACCAGGACAGACAAACCCCTCCACCGCATTAAGGAATCGATTCTCAGAGGGGAATATTGCAACAACAAAACATTAACTAACATGCACATGTACATTGACAAAGGTTAAGAGTTCTACAGTTTAGCTGTGCAGTGCTGTGCTAGTTTAGGTTAGGCCCAGTCAGTTAACGTTACTCAGTCTTTGGAACAAAAAAAGAGGTCATTTCCAGTGTTGTTCTAAAGTCCAGTGGGCTTGTGCTGCTTACTAGAGGAGTGAAGTCCTGTCTGGCTGTGTAGCCTTGGTGTTGCAGAGGAGGCCTCTGGTTTTCTTCTTTGTTCTTCTCACAGAGTTAACTGCCCCCTTGCTTACTCTGCTGATTCTGGAGAAAACTTGGTTCACTACCAGTTAATACTAAGCAGGTTGCTGCTGTTGAGGAAAAGAGTAATGCATTCTGCTGGGGGCAGGCCTCCAAGGGAACTGTTGTCTCAGGTAGCACGGCTGACCTGGGAGACTTGTTGCTCCTTGAAGAGCCGAGAGGGAAGAGAGGAGCTTCTGCTCCTGAGCAAACCAAGGAGAGAAGAGAGACAATAAAGAAGGGGATCCGGTTTTATTTGGTGACACCCTGGGGGGGCCACATGTCACACACTGTCCAGTAAGCAAGGTCCCTATGGGAGGGTCGTCCAGTGAGGAATTGTGGGAAAGTGAGTTTTTTTTGTCTGTTGAACAACAGAACATGTGGTCTCCACAATCTTGAATGTAGTGAGACCCTACATAGACCTGGTTTTCGGTCTCCAGAGTCAGACACTAGTGGACGTGTTTCTTCATCAAGGGACACTTTCAAGTGATTTAGGGACGCTATTCTAGATTAATGACCAAAGATTTCATCATGTTAACATTTGTATGGGACAGCCTGAAATCACACAGCATGTAGGAGCATTGACCCACATTCATGACACCACATCATCTTTGTCTGTTTGTATTTGGCTGTGACAAATGACTGATCATTTGTTTACCTGTTAACTGTTGTCACCACTTTACCTGCATCTTCTCCTCAGCTTTCACTCTCTCCCTAACAGAAGTGGACAGTGACCCTGTGTACAACACATCAGAGGAGAAGACCCCCGCCCCCCTTCATCAACATGCAGAGGCAGTTTGCCAGCCCATTGCCGTCTCCAGCCCTGCCTCAGTGCGGAGCCCGCTTCTGCGTCAGCACCGGGTGATGTGCTTTGAGGATGAGCTCAGCGATGATGAAGAGTCAGACAACAATAGAAACACTGGGCACTTCCATACACCAACAAAACCTGACTCTCTAGATCTCAGTGATGCACAAATCCCCAAAACTGTTCCAGCAGTTGTAACTGCTACTTCTGCTGCATCATTGTTAGACGTAGACGGAGACAATGACGATGACGGGGATTTACAGAGGTGTGGGAGCAGCAATGTGACAGCACAACTCTGTGGTAGTTTGTCAGAATGTGAGGATGGTGTTACCAGGAAGTCTGAGGCAGATGGTTCTGAGTCACCCTTCATGCCCATCTGCTGCCCTTTGGACCACAAAGCAGGTTTGGTAAGCAGCATGGACTCTGTGTCGAGCCATTTGACTATCATCAGTGAGAATTGCACAAATCCAGATGATGCACAGCTGGAGTCAAAGCGCTCCCCCAAGTTGGAGCATAAAGCAGTGACGCGGGTCAAAAGTATGATGAGCATTGAAGCTCCAAACCTTCAACAGCAGAGGTCCAGAGTGGATGAGCCCGCTCCATCCCAGCCCCCATCCCAGCCCACACAGTGTGGAAGAACCCCCAGGACTGTCGGTGGGCCAGAGCCCCACTGTAAGAAAGGAGACACCCGCGAGCTTGTGGGTGTTTGTGCCATCGACACTGTGACCCTCAGGAGAAATGACAACGAGTCTTTTGGTCTTGACCTGGAGATCATGTCCTCCCCTCTGAAAGTGGTCATCACTGGGTTAAAGCCTGGCTGCGCAGCAGAGAGGGTACGTCTGATTGGTTTCATCCTCATCGTCCAGTCCAGTATCACTGAAGGGAGACTTCAGTTTGAGAGAGTCTGTTGCTCAGTGAAAAGTTTAATTTTATCTCTTGTGTTTAATTGTATTTCCAGGGATCTTCAGCCAAGCTGTGTCCTGGAGATGAGATTGTGAAAATCGGAGAAAAGCTGGTGTGCTCCTCCAGCTACCAGGAAATCTGTGAGCTGATGCGTAACCTTCCTATGACACTGTCCTTAGAAGTCAAGAAACCAGTTTCAGGTAAGACATTGAACTAGAGTCATAGTTCATCCAGCATCAGTGTGGATGCTACTGTTATTTATTAACCTCATCACTTTACATTTGATCTTTTTTAGTAGAACTAGGATGTGGTCCTTTGTGTGTTTAAGTTTGCAACCGTTTTTTGCAGGACAATATGGAAAGCACTGGTCCAAAATATCTATTTTGACGTTTTAACACACCAATTTTGAAGATCTTCAGGTATTTGGACCGTCAATTTTTCAATGCTATTGGTTGGCGTCAACACACCCATCCCCTTTTTGACAGAAGGGCTGTGTTTCATATATGTTGGGTTGTATGTATGCTTACATTGTAAAAATGTGGGCTTTCTTTGGGCTATCATGTATCTTATATGCAACTGTGAATCAGTATTTCGCACAGCCCATTTGTGTGGAGGGGGGAACAAGAATTAGTTAAAACTCCTGAATAAATCACTGAAACTGTGAAAGACAAGCGTAGACAATTCAACATCATGAGCGGCGAATTTGAGAAGGTTTGAGTGAAATCTGTTTCAAGTATCCATTTGTAAAAAGTATATGTGAGTGGTTCAGTTGCGCTCCTCGCTCTGCTTCCTGCTCCACTCCAGCTCTGCTAATGGTCCACAAATGGCAACGAGAATTGTAAAGAATTCAACTACGTAAAAGGACTGTGTGAAGGACAGTACATCAGTCATGTGCAGACGAAAACTAGTTTTTGTAAAGGAACCAGGCATGTGTCAGGCTAACAGTTAGCATCGGAAAAGCTGCAGCAAACATGCTATCATTGTGGCAGGAAGCACCTGGCAAGAGACTGCAGATTTAAGAATGAAATGTGTCATGTTTGTTCCAAAATTGGACACAGTGCTCATGCTTGCAGGAAGAGAAAAGTGACTTCACAAACGCAGTATGTGGAAACTGAGAGAAACACATCCAGAGGAGATGAAAAAAATGCTGAGCTTTTGGAGCGTATGCAGTGTACTCTACCTCAAGCTGGGAAAAAGCATACACAGTTGATGTTGCACTTGGGGGCAAGAGCACAACTATGCAACTGGATACATGGTCAGCAGTGTCAGTGGTATCTGAAGAATATTACCAGACAAATCTCACTCGTTTCCGTTAAAATCAGCTCCCACGTTAAAGCTGAAATCGTACCAGTACAGCATGGGGCACAGCAAGTCACTCTGCTGCTGGTCATTGTTTAGAGAAGTAGACCTGCTTTGATTGGTCGAAATTGGCTAAAGTTCACAGAGTGCTAACGTCAGTGTGTTGAAGAGGAGACATACCTTCTACCTAATACTGAAGATTTGTTTGCTACTTTAGCAGGAAGAACATCATTCAGTGAACTTGACATATCTCATGCCTACCAGTAGAAATAGCAGAGAAATATTTGACTATTAACACACACAAGGGCTGTACAAGTATCATTGCCTCAGTTATGGTGTTTCCAGTACTCCTGCAAATTTTCAGTATGTTATGGACCAGATTCTTCAAGGGCTGGACAATGTGACGTGTTTTGGATGATATCCTCATCACTGCTTACTCAAAGGAGGAGCATTTGAAAAGGCTGGACGAGATGCTCACACGTCTGGAGAAACATGGAGTCAGAGTCAAACTCTCTAAATGTCCTTTTCTCCGGAGCAGTATGGAGTATCTGGGACATAGCATTGACAAGGATGGCCTACACCCCACTGAAGAAAAAATGTCTGCAATAATAAATGCACCTAGGCCAACAAGTCCTTCTTAGGCCTTCGAAACTACTACATCCACTTCCTGGAAAATAATCTGCTAAGAAAAGATGGTAAGTGGGTTTGGACTACTGAATGCAATAAGACATTTGAAGATGCTAAAAAACTGTTGCAGCAGAACAAGGTGCTAGTACACTGTAATACAGGCCTTCCACTGAAGATTGCATGTGATGCATCACCTTATGGAGTGGGTGCTGTGATTTCACATGTCATGGATAATGGTGGGGAACAACTTGTGGCTTTTGCATCAAGGACACTACCCGAGGCTGAAAGGAAGTATGCCCAAATTGAAAAGGAGGCACTTGCCACTTTGGAGTTAATAAATTCCACAAATATCTATATAGGAGAAAATTAACACACCTTACAGATCACAAGCCACTTTTGGCTATACTGGGGCCAAAATCAGCAGTTGACATTGAATACCGGAAATCAGCTCATCATGCCAACGCTGATGCATTGTCACGCCTTCCCCGAGCCTCAGTGGAAAACACATGTGAGGAACTTCCAGTGTGTGCAAAAGACATTGAGAAAGCCAATTTAAAGGATCCTGTACTGAGTAAGGTGTGGAGCTACACCATGAATAGATGGCCCAGTTATGCACAGGATGAAGCATTGAGGCCTTACTTCATACGCAGATAGGAGTTATCAGCAGAACAAGGCTGCGTTCTCTGGGGCCAAAGAGTCATTATACCCCCAGTATTAGCTGAGAAGGATAAGCAGAACTTTTTGAAGGTCATTGATAGCCATTCAAAGGGGTTAGAAGTCTTTCCCATCTCTCATCTCACAACACCATCGAAGTTCTGCGGGGCCTGTTCTTCATATGGACTCCCGGAGGAGCTAGTATCAGATAATGGGCTGCAATTGGTGTCCAGGGAGTTTACTCAGTTCCTCGAGACAAAATGAAGTCAAACGCAGTATTTTACCTGTATACCACCCTGCATCAAATGGAGCGACAGAGAGGTCCGTTCAAATCCTAAAATGGGCTCTGGTGAAAGATGTGCTTGAAGCAGAGGCTAAGGTTTCTGTGCCATTCAGCCTCCGACTGGCAACTTTCCTATTCATGTACCGCAGTACAGCCCACACTGTGACTGGTCGGAAACCAGCTGAGTTATTCTTGAAATGCCAGATCTGAACTCGCTTCAGTTTGCTCAAGCCTGACCTTGCCAGATGGGTTGAGGAAAAACAAGCTGCACAGAAACACCATCATGACCATGGGGTCTCATTTGTTCGCTTTTCTCTGGAAGGAGAGACTGTCCGCAATCCGAAATATCAGGGGAGGAGTTGAGAAATGGATTCAGGCAACAGTTCTTAAGAGACTGGGAACTGTCATGTACCTTATACTGGAAGGACAGACACAGCGTACAGTGCATATTGACCACGTGTTACCATGGCGAGAAAAGGGTTGGGAGACCATCGGTTAAGTTGGTTCCACCAGCTGCAGAGACTGTTCCATCAGTAACAGTGGACTGTGCTGTTCTGGGTTCATTCACCAGTGTCTCGGCCAGGCTGTCGAGGTGACACCAGCACAGGTATCACCCACAGAAAACAAGAGTGCACCTGTAAAATGCTGTAAAAGGCTTTGGTTACTACCACAGAGACTGAATCTTTAAAATTGACAATCTAAAATGCAGTTTGTTAAGATATAGGCTGTGAAATGTGCAGTGCTAAGATATATTTGAAGTTCACTATTTCATGGTGTTTCAAGAATTTACTCAGGGGCAGTAGATTTATTTTTGCTTTGTAAAGAAATAATGGCTAGAAAGCTTAAAGGGGAGGAATGTAATAGAGTGGTCTTGTCGCCTTGTGGTGCTAGCACCCAAATTTAAACTCCATAAGACATTCAAAGTTGACATTTTAACACAGATGTCAAAATAGACGTTTTGGACCAGTCCATGTTCCACTGGACAGTGCCTCATAACTAATTCATTTTTATGAGACCGCTGTGCCAGTACAGCAGGGGTCCTTTAGAGGAAAATGCTTGTATATTTCAACCTGGTGTATATCACATGGCTCAGAGCCACAAATTCATTTGTTGTGACTTCATTAAACAGCTGGGAGCACTGTCACCTATAGACACATTTAGATTTTCTAAGTCTGGAAGAATTCCTTGTGGTCTGGCCAGCTGATTGGCCCGGAGTATCAGACCACTATTAAAACAACATGTGGCAGCTACAGTGACTCAGACCTGCGGACCATCAGGTGTAAGTAGCTCCAGTGACTCAGAGCTACCAGAGCTTTATGATGTCGGTTTTTCAATGGAGAGCTCAACACACTGCATCTTAAGAAACCACATGCAACAGACAAAAACACAAACAAATTCAGAAAACATCTTCAACAATTTGACAACACAGGCTGCAAATACTCACAACACAACTTAATGCACAAACATGCTGTAAGTTATGGACTACCATCTAAATCAATATTAAATAAATAATTCAATAAATAAATACAGCTGTGAAATAAATCCTGAAATAAATACATTGGGTAATACATACAATATATACATGAATTTGAATATGAGTATATAGGTGAGTCAATAAATAAATAGCTATATAGTTGAATAAGTGAAAAAATGATTTGCTTTTTATTTAAAAAAAAAAAAAATTATTTTAGGGGACTTTTATTTTCAAATGTCACATTTATTTCCTGCTCTTTTATTCAAATGAGGGGGCTTGGATATCTCACAGATTCAGACCAAAAGCAATATCACAGTATCACTATATAACTTTCGATGACCTTGTTCAGTGTGTGATACAGTTCTGTTCTGGGGTCGTTGCTTTGGATAACAAACCACACCCCCTCATTTGAATATAATAGAAGGAAATATAAGAGCTGGGAAATAAATGTGACATTTGGAAATAAAGGTCTCTGGATATAAATAAATATGGACATTTACACATTTGTACATTTATTACCTCATTTATTCTTTCCAGGATTTATTTTATAGCTGTATTTATTTATTTGATATTGATTTAAAAGACATTGCAACAGAAATGTTTCCAGGTGATACAAAAAAGTGATGAAGCTGACTGGGACGCACTAGTTGCTCAATGCTTTGTGAGTTTAAAAGTTAAATGTTTAAAAGTTAAAAGCATTGAACTATAAGTGCACATGGATGTATTATAATACATGTATTAAAAGAGAGTGTAACTTTGCGTAATCCTTCTTCATATTGTTGTAAACTTCAGTCCAGTGTTTTGGTGTCTGCTAAGTTTTTAAACTCATGGCTGTATTACTGAGATCATTGTCTGTTTAAAGTCCAACTGAAATTATTTATATCGTTGTTTGCCACAGCATGAATACATATCACAGCTACTGTTCACCTTTGAGAGAAAATTTACAAAGAAAATGTAAATTTTATATTTTTGTTTCATGCTGGCTCCACCTGAGAAGTGACACAGCCAATCAAATGTTGTTTTAAACCACATGTGCATAAAGCAGTAATGCCAGTGTTCTATCACAGGCAGACATTCACACCGACCAACACAAGCACCATAGACTGTAAGTTCGATCAGGAGCTTTAGCAGAAGGGCTGATGTGGGTTGTTCACAAACATGTCTCGTCCGTCCTGCACTTCAGCTTATTGAACATTTCGTTGAACACTGCTGCTAACGTCAGTTTGCAGACTATAGAGCCAAGTATACAACAGTTCAGACGAAGTAATTTGATTGGACGAGAGTCATTACATGAGAGCTGATATAGAGGACAATAGCACTGGGACTTTTAACTACATGTATCACTCCACTTTACAGGTGTTCTATTGACCACCGTAACTTAGTTATCTATCTTAGATTATCACAAACTTTTCAAAGATGAAAATATTTTCAGAAATAACATTTGACTTAAATTCGTCAGAAGAGGATGGAGGGAAGGAAAGAAGTTTGGATACTTCAGTGCACTTTCAGATGCGCTCATATGACATCATCGGATCAGGAAAATGTTGCTTAGCAGCAGTCCAGTACCAGTCCAGGTGCTGAACTATTTGTGTTGGCGTAACCAAATAAATGATCCTAGTACTGTTGTATAAAAGCAATATCACACTCAAGGTCACGGTGTTGTGCTGAATAATCTTTAACACTGCTGACAACACATTGTGCACCCATGGCCTGTCAGCTACAGCGCAAGCTTGTTTACCTCATCTCTCATTCCCCTGTCGGGGCTTAACCTGCCAGCTGCCGTCGATCAAACACAGACCATAGTCTCCATGATATCACACACAGGTTCCAGCTAATTCATAAATGCTGATCTGTGGCAAGCATATGCTTCTCTTAGCATCGTGGCTGGGCATCTTGCTCGAAGGTTAACTCAAGGCTAATTAATTTGCTGGCAAATTAGGTAGTTTATGAGCTATGCTAACAAGCCAGGTATGATGAGTGCAGACACTGATACCTGCTAATTACCACTGATATATAAATAAAATAATAGCGAAATTTTGTGTGTATGGAGCTGAGACTTTGGTGCATACCGGTTTGTGACGAGCGTACGCTCACCCACCTGTCACACAAAGTGACTTCACCCTCAATGATACATAACGTTTATTTCTGCTGTAAAGTTGGACATTGTAACATGGGAGTCTCACTCTTGGAGCCAGCCTCAGGTGGTCATAAGAGGAACTGCAGTTTTTGGTGCTTCAGTGTTGGCTTCATTTCTCAGCCCTGCTGCTTGACACAGATGAACAGGGAGCATTTCTGATGTTTCTCCAAAGATCTTTTAATGATTAAATATTAACAATCATTTAATGTTTGATCAATGACTAAATATGATTTCCGTTGGGCTTTAAATAAATTTGTGCTGTGTGCAGATGTTATCATTGTCATCAGTGCTGTTTTCCAAAGCCTTGCAGCTACATGTGACGTGCTGGCGTATAATTATGCTTCTTCTTGTGTTTACACTAAGTCATTAGTGCCAGAATGCTGCTCAGTTTGCCTTTAAATAGACAATCATGTCTCTTCCTTTTATGCCAACCTAAGATTTAGGATCTGCCCTCCCTCACTCACTCCCCCAAAGCAACCTGCAGGCTTCTGGCTTTCTATCCATGGTGACTATCTTACACAGTATATTTTACCTTTAGTTGTGCTAGATTCACCCTGTAGTTTAACTCCCTGTATGCTTTCTATATAGTTTAATAACGGCTTGTTTTGTAGTAGCTTAATGTACATTTTAATTTAGTGTAGTAGTGACATTGCTGTGGTTAACTGTTTCAGAAGAGAAGAGTTTATTCCCATGTTATTATTGTAAGAATATTCTATTCTATTCTATTCTATTAGATTACAGTCTCTCTATAACAAGTTTCAACCTGTCAGAAATAAAATTTGGCATTTCTGGTGAAGGAACCCAGTTACAGATTGATATGGCCATATGAGACTACCCTTTTAAAGGATTTATGAATGGTTTATAACTAGTTTATTAATTAGCTTGTTAACATTTTATAAATGGTAGTAACTCATTAGTAAGACTAGAAAATGCATTTCCTGTGGAAAATGCGTATGAATGCTGAGAGATGAATGAGTTTTCTGAAGCAACTGCTAAAGCAATGCTGAAGTGGAGGAATCAACTGCTGAAAAACAACTTGTAAGCTGAAAGTTGAATTGCCTAAAATGGTTGAAAAAATTGCTAAATTGTTGAAAATGCTGAAAAAAATAAAAAAAAATACTGAAAGCTAAAGTGTAACAGTTGAAGAGTTGGAGGAGCTGAAGTCAGTACCTGAAGAACCTTACAAATGTTACAATGTTAAATCTTAATTTCATTATCTGAACAATCTGAAATGTATTGAATTGGAAGAAATTGCTGAAGTAATGCTGTACGTGGCTGAACAGAAAGAATTCTTAAACTGGAGCTTGAATGGCATGAAATGGTTGGCCTCATGTGTTGACGCAAAGTGAAAAAAAAACTGTACAAAAATGTACAAAAATGCACAAAAATGCACAAAACAGCAAAATCTGTAATTTGAAAGCCAAATGGCCTGAAACGGCTGAAAAATACCTAAAGAAGAAATAGATAGGTAGATAGATAGATACTTTATTTATCCCTTAAGGATTGATAATAATAACAATAATAATTAATTTAGTTCACATCCTTTCATGTACACTGTAATGTACAACCAAACTTCAAAGATCAAATCTGAATGAGATTTCTGAAGCAATGGTAAAATGGGTGAAACAGCAGCTCATATTAACTGAAGTACGGTGCTTTGAAAAGTTAGATGCTGAAATATTAAACTGGAGGAGCTGAAAGATGAAGTCCATTAGCTGCAAAAGACGAGAAGTGGGACCCTTTATCTGCCTGCGTTCCTGTCTGTATAGAATCAGCTAGAATGACAAACTGAAATGACCTGTCTTCGTGTTGGAGCAGTCTGTAGCTGGACTTTGACAGAAATGTCAGTAAAATGGTTGATAAATACGGCAGACAGTCTCTAATCAACTGATTTGAAACAGCTGTGTGCCCCCTACCCCCACGCCCTGCACTCAGAGGTTGCCATGGTGATTTTGCCTGCTTATTTACTGTACTGAGTGAGACAGGGATTCAGCTGAAATATACCTCTCAAACTCAGGCTTCCTAGTAAAATATAGTAGTATAAAGGTATATATTTTCTGAGAGATTAGACTCTGCTGACCACGGTGATATAAAATATTTGTCAGTGGCGCCAAAAATGGGTTGGGGACAAAAATTTTCTGAAAGAAGACAGATTTGTCTTGGTTCTGGTCAAAAAACTTTGTCTGAGCAGTGAATTCTGTGCCTGTGAGGACAAATTAAACAGAGATTTTAAAACCAGTTTAACCCCTTCTCCCACTCTAGCTGTAATGTCATCCCCTCTTACCTCCTCCCATAGATACCCATTATAAATTCAAAAACTGTACATAATATCAGCAAAATGATCACACAATCAGTGCCACAAGACTCTCCTGAACATGTCTGTGTGGTTTAGGGTTTCTTAGGAAAGATGTGGAAACAGGAGCGAGTTACAAAAAAGTGTCAGTTCTGCTTTTCTCCGAAAATCTGCTCCTGAATTTGTATTGCAGTTTATGTGAGAGTTGGAGGGTACTACCATCACTCTCTGTGCTTAGGTAGACACTTTCTATGGAACAGGACAAATTTGTCTACAAACTGGGAAGAAATTACGTGGGAAGATTGAAATATGTGGCCACAAGGACAAATTACGCATCATTTTTTCAGATGAGTTTGAGAGCTTCTTCCACTCTAGCCCTGAACATTCTGCGCAATACACACCCATTATAAATTCAAAAATGATCAGAAAAAAGCATAAAACTAAAATTGTGACAAATCAAAAACTGTAGAAGATATCAAAAAGTTCAATACAAGCTTAATAGTTAAAGGTCTTGTGAACATTTTAAAGTTCGAATAAAGTCTGTACTTGAAAGTCTGCTGAAGTAGTTGAAAGAGGCTGAAGTTTTCAAGGATTTGAACAGTCTCTCCATTCATTTGAATAGTAAAAAAGTAGCAGAAAAAGCTTAATGTTTTTAAAATCATAAATAGTAAAAAAAGTTGTATACAAGCATAAATTTGCTGAAGGAGCTGAAGGTTTTGATAGTTGAATGGTTTCTGTGGGGAAAAAGTATGAAGGAGTAGTTAGATGCTGTATATGGGTGGAAGAAAAAGAATAATAAAACATAAAGTTTCAAATAACATGGCATTCACACTAATAATAATAATAATAATAAAGTATAATGATTTGAAGACTGTGTTATAATTTGTTTATAATTATAATTAATAATTTGTGATTTATAAAGTGTTAATGACCAAATTGATAACCGAACTATAAAGCATTTATAAATCCTTTACATCCTAGGGTAGTCTTATTGTAAAGTGCTACCGAAAAAGAAAATCACTCCTCTGACTTTTCTACAGTCTAGATTTATTACTCCTCTGTCTTCCCCAGTTCAATCTGTAGCATGAGAAACGGCAGTAGAAGAAGTACTCAGGTGACTTCCTGAAGAACCACAGCAATGTCTCCAGTTAAAGGTCCCATATTAAATAAAGGTAGATTTCCACATATTTTTGTATTATCAAGCAGGTCTATGTTCTATATTAATACTGTGAAAGTATCAAAGTGCTCAGTCCACAGAGAAATGCACACAGCCTGTATTCAGAAATTGAGCCTTAAAATGAGCCATCGGGACTTCTGTAACTTTGTGATGTCACAACAAAGCAGTCATTGCTCTCAGCCATGCCCCAAGCCCCACCCACCTGAAGCCACCATCCAACCTTGCAGGATTTGGTTTCTCTGAGTGTTTACCTGAAATAATTATTTTTATTGGATCACTCAGAAAACAGTCAGCCAATCAGAAGAGAGGCTCTGTGTCTCCTCTCTTCTGATTGGCTCACAGACCTGTTGTTACTAGAGCTCCAGAGAGAAGCCTGAGAGAGGAGATGTAAAATTACACTGAGATGGTTTTTGGTTCTTAAAACCACAAATATATCTTCTTATTGATCAAGACTTAGAATGAAACACTGGAGAAGAGTAAAATATGGGACCTTTAAAAATCTTTAGCATCTGAATAAACTTGAAATTATGAACCTAAACCACTTAATTCATTTCTCTAGATGTGTACACATCTAGAGAACACTGTTGTTCAGATTGTTGTTGTCCTGATCTATGAGTATCATTTTGTAACCCTGATTATTCTTCTTGTATTATTGTATTCTATGGCATGAAATGTATGTAACCTCTGTGCTGCAAGATAAAGTAGAATTTATTTTACTATTATTAACACAACATTAACTCCTCAACCAGTTGTGACTGAAGTGCTTACCTTTCATTTCTGCCTCCAGCTGTAGATCGACTGTCCAATCTAATGATGTCATCAGGGAGCAGTGATGGAGCCGTCAAACTGAACCCGGCAACATCTGTTCAGGCGCTGTCTGATGAAGTGATAGTCCCAAACCACACAACCCAAACAGACCATGACTTCCAATTACCCATCACCAACATAGATGATATTTTATTAGAAGTGAGCCTCTGCAGTGACACAAACACACACACCAAACCCCCCAAGGAAATATTATCCAATGAGCATGTATCAAGCCAACATGCTGTACCCCTGTCTGAGGCGGCTGGGATTCAGTTTCCAGTCCAGACTAGTCTCCTGGACAGCTCTGTCTTAGATACAGGAGATGAGAAATGTGTTGTCCTCCCTGTGGAGACAACACATGTCCTCCCTGTGGAGACAACACATGAGAACCAACCAGAAGAGAACGCTGGTTCTAAACACATGTACCCCACAGGAGAAGACAGCGATTCAAACAGTGAGTCCACCACTGACAGTAGTGTAGTGGCCAATAAGAACGCTGAAAGAGGTGGTGGTATTCATGAGCCCTCCTCAGATGAGGAAGAAGTGGAGTTTTGTTGCTGTGATGCCCAGAGACCTGCTGCTGATGGACACTCGCCAAACAGGTCTTCACCTGTTCAGCCTGCAAGCAGTCAGGATACAGAGCTGGATCAGACCTTCGATGTGAGGCGGGGTGACTCTGATGTCTCAGTGAGAGACAAAGAGCAACCATGCCGGTTTTCCAACAGTCCAATACCTGTGTCCTCTACAGAGTGCTTTGTTAATGGTGCTATTGAACCCTGCGACAAAGCTAGAGAATGTGTGGCATCTTGTCCTGGTAGCTTAAGCCCCTCCCCACCAGAGACCGAAAGTCTCACACAGGAAGCAGATTCCTCCCTGACCTCAGAATTACTGAAAAAGTTCAATATAAAAAAAACCCTGTCACCTTCAGTGGTATCAGAGACCTATGGTTCAAGCCTCAGCAGATCAGATACAAAAGTCTCAGCAACAGTGATAAACAAAGAGAAAGTCCTGACAGGTAGAACTAATTTGAACACCCAGACTAGCTCCTCACTGAAGAATACCTCTGGCCTGAAGCTCCTTGATATCCCAGACAGTCCTGTGTGGAGCAGCATCTTAAAACTTCCATCTGAATCGCAAATCAGTCCAAAAACAGCTGCTCCCAAACTGAAAGGCCTGAGTATCAAGAGTAAGAACAAGTCACAGGAGGAGCCGCTCCAAAAACCAAGCCCAGCTCCTTCAAACATCGACGCTGCCTTGAACCAGACAACACAATTACCACCAGTGACAACCAGATCCAGCTGTTTGAGGACCAGTAACCAGCCTGATGTGAACAGCTGCCTTGCTTTGCCCAGAGTAAGCGAGAGAAGGCAGGTTAAATCTGAGCACAGAGATGTACAACTGACCATGGAGAAGAGCATCCATGTAGGTTCCAGGTCTCAGGGCCAGTCTCACCAACCTCCCACTCAGAGAACATTTATAGAGGTTCAGCTGTCTTCTTTATCTGGTTCATCATCACCAGTTGTGGCTAACAGTGAAACAGTAAATTCAGGCTCTAAACCCACTCAGAGAGGAACAGAGGTGAGATCAGCACCTGTTCTTTCTGCTGCTGTTTCCACTGTAGAGAAAACAAACGCTGTGGTCCGTAACACAGACTTGAACTCACTGTGTTCTACTAAAGAAGCGCACTCAACCACAAAACCCTCAAAGCCTAGTACTGCTGTGGAGACAGGTGAGACCCTGAAGTCCAGCACATCCAGACTCTACATAAAGACGATGGAGAGACGAAGCTTCTCAACAGACGCTGCAGTGTCTGCAGGCTATAATCCCTTCTCTGTCCGACATAAGATAAAGTCCTTTGAGAACCTGGCTAACTTTGACCGGCCTGTAGCTAAAAGCAGTGACATTCAGTCTCACGCCCTGACGTACAGATCCTCACTGAACCAGAGGATCGCTGGTTATATGGACTTGGTGAATTCTGTTGACTGTCGCGCACGGCAGAGAAGTTTTAGTTCTTATGTGGAGACTCTGATAGCGACCACACCCTGCTCTCCTCCTCTTGGTAAACCCCCCTCGAACATTACACTGATGAACCTTGACTTTCCACATACACACTGTAACACAGCTCCCCTGTTGGAGGACGGTCCTAAGGCTGAGGCTCCCAAAGCTCCAGATGGATTTACACCACAGACCCCTCCAGTGCTGCGGAGGAAACATGGCAGACTTCCCCGCAGCAGGCTGCAGCAGCTCAGGGCTCTCAGTATGCCTGAGCTCGAGAAGCTATGCACAGAGGACTTTACCAAAGGACAGGGTACAGCAGTGGAAAAAACTGAGGTCAGCATCCAGCCCACAGAGACTGAAAGCTCGCCTCTCTCTGCAGCCCCGACAGATGTGGATGTGATCAGGGTGAGCCAACGTGATCCTGGACCTTCTGAAGAGACTCCTCAGGAAACCCCAGAGACCCATGGACCACAGCCTGGCTGGTCCATCAGGTGAGGAGTTCAATTAAAAACAGCTGATTTTGAATCTTTTCTATCCATTGAAGCCACTGTGAGTAGGAGTTGAAAATGAGTTTCGTATCAGCTGTGCAACAGCACAAAGCTTTAGAATACATCTTATTACAATCTGTTAATCAACCCCAGATCACATTCTGTGAGTATAACTGGAACAGTGTGTAGGATTCAGTGACATCTAGTGGTGAGATTGCAGATTAAAACAGAAATGCAGACAGGATCATTGTTGCTGTCACCTCTGACCCTTTCTCTCCCTGAAACATCAGGCTCTGAAACCCACTCATTTAGCAACGCAACACAAAGCAGTTAGTCACAATCAACAGAAGGGGGTGTCAAATGGCACCACACAGGTGAGAGCCAGAGCCGGAGGCATATTGATTTTGCGTTGTTTGTCTGTCCATCCCTTTCTCATGAATGTGATATCTCAGTAATGCCTTGACCGAACAAATCTTGCACAGCTGTCCAATTGGAATCAAGGTCGGACTGATTAGATTTTAGTGGTCAAAAGTGACCTCACAAAATGCAGTTTTGGCCTTGTGAATGCAAAATCTCCGTAACGCCTTCAAAGAACTTGTTTAAATTTGGTACAAACGTTTACTGGGACTCAAGGATGAACTGATAAGATTTTGGCGGTCAAAGGTCAAGGTCATGATGACATCACAAAATGCGGTTTTGGCCTTTTGAACGCAGTATCTAGAGAACTCCACAAGGGAATCCCTTCACATTTGTTACAAATGTCCACAGGGACTCATGGACAAACTGATTAGATTTTGGTGGTCAAAGGTCAAAGGTCAAGGGCAGTGTGACCTCATAAATCACTTTTTGGCCATTACTCAAGACTTAACACATTAATTATGACAAAATTTCACACAAGTGGTTAATTTTTTATATAATTCTGGATTAACAGAGATGTAACTTGAAACTAGTCTGAGTGGTGGAGGTAGACAACCATGAGGTGGTAATCATTCAGATGGTTCTGCTCATATTGTAAGGCAGTTTTAGATTGCCCCCTCTTTCCTTATGTGTTACTTGTTTTTTTTATTTTTTTTTATATTATAGCATACTGATTGGTTAGTGAGCATGACGCAATCACACGTGAACAACGCTTGCTTGCTGTTTTGTGGCTATAGAGTTCACAACCCAGCTTAACTACCTAGATCACTGATGTACTGTATGTATGTATGTACTGCTGTATGTTCTCTACTCATCTGCCGAAGTGAATTAAAGTTCATAAATGTAAGATTCCCTGTCGTGCAAAGTGTTTTCACCCATGCACGTCCAGGTGAAGTAGCCTAGTTTACTTCAAGGGGTCAAAGCACGACAACTGGTGTCAGAAGTGGGATATCCAAAACTTACATCCACCTGACAAAAAAACAATTATCCAAGCTAGCTACCCAGCTGACCGGATTCAGAAGCTTCATGTTTCAACACTTGCTGGTTGCTAGCCGTGGTTCCCAGCATAGAAGACTGTTAATGTGAACTAATCACCGAGCAAGATTGCACTCGCCCATTTAGTGGCGCAGCGCACCAGCAGGACTTACTACAGTAAGCACAATACTCTGATAATAACAGTAACAGGTCCTTAAAGTAAAGACTGATGCATAAAAAACATTGCTTGCAAAAGATGAAATAAGTGCAACAGGCAACTAAACAAATAAATAGAAAATAAAATAAAAAAAGAGAAAAGAAAAGAAATAATTACATAAATGAGAACAAGAAAATGATAAGTAAGACCAAGAGACAGTGGTCATGGCCCCTTTGCAGCTGAGCTGAATCTAATCAATTAACAGGCTTGCAACTCTGGCCCAAACATGAGGAATGTCAACCCTGAACCTGACAGCAGGCAGAGAGACACTACGGACTACGGGCATGAAAACCCAACGCTTGTTTCCCCACCACGATGACCAGAGGCTAAATAGCTCAGGCCACAACAATCAGCACACTCTGCAGGAAGTACCTCGACCTAAACTTGCCACATTTGACACAAATGATGACTGGGACTCTTTCTTGTTGCCATTTGAGCATCAGGTCAGGAAGTATGGATGGAGAGCTGCAGAATGAGTGGACAGGCTGACCGAGTGCTTAAGAGGAGCTGCAATACAGTATGTCCACTCACTGCCAGAGCATACAAGGGAGGATCATGGCCTCTTAGTAGAGCAGCTCACCCAGTGCTTTGGAAAAAGGGACCCCCCCCTACCACAGTAAGGAGGAAGTTGGGAGAAATCAAAGAGTGGCCTATGAGGTAATGAACCGAGATAAATGCTCTGTTGCAGAGGCTCAAAAGTGTGTGGAGGCTCATGAACATAACTACAAAGCCACTGTATTACGCTAAACTGAAATAAAGAACAGAGGGAGGCGTATTTCTTGGGCTGATGATGAAGACACATGTGACGACTTCACTGCTACCTCTCGCAGGACTCAGGACCCTTGTTCATACAGTATGAACATTTCCAGTCTACACATGCAGAATGCCAGCAAGTTAAAGCAACAACAACTTCCTCTGCTATTAGAGACTGAGTTGAATCATCCTCAGGTGGCCTATGTTTACACGCAGCTCCCATACGTGAACCTGTCCTCCTTGGATTAGAACTAATGAAGTCTCATGATGTTGTCATCCACACCCGTGGCAAAGTTTTCTTTGGAAATGAACTTGTGCCCTCCAGAATAGTAAGAGGGGATGGATCAGACTATTGTATTGATAGAGTGATCCTAGAAGAGACCACCACTATACCAACAACTTCAGAATGTGTTGTGTGAGGCGAAGTGGAGGACCCCAGGCCAGGGGTTCCAGCTGTGCTAGAGCCTTTGAAAATCACAGAAGCTGTAGCCTCCAGAATTGTTGCTACCACCATGGAGAAGCGGGTGCCAGTCCAGTTATGCAACCTCTCAACCAGCAAAGCAGCCCTGCCAAAAAGAACATGCCTTGGGCTCTTTGTTGAAGCTTATCCTGAAAAGCTATCATGTTCAACTCAATCCCTGTTCGCCAATGGTGACTCTGACCTGGGTTACCTGTCTGCTGTCACACACAATATTGACACAGGACAAGCCTGTGCGCCGACCAGGGAGAAGAACACCTCTCGGATTCCAAAGTGCAGAGGAAACGCATCTTCAAGCCATGGTGTCAGTACACCGTCATCAGAGTGGATCATCTTTGTATGCAAGAAGGATGGAGGCGTGCAGTGGTGTGTAGATTACCACTACTTGAACAGATAGCAGTGGATGACAAGGACCGTGAAAACACTGCATTCATCACCCACATGGCGATGGAACTCATCCTCAGATGACTTCAGTGGGAAACATTATTGATCTATCTTGATGATGTCATCGTCCTTGGCAGAGGAGTTGATGAAAGCCTTGACCGGCTTCAATGTTGACACCATGTCAAGACGAACCAAAGAACATTCAAACTAGAATTACAACCTTCCGGCTGTATGTCTCTGCCACTCAGACTAGTTTCACGTTACCTCCCTGTTTATCCAGAATTATATAAGATATTAATTATTTGTGTGAAATTTATCATAATATCATCTCATAAATGCTGTTTGAAGTCTTGAGTAATGGCCTGAGTCCAAATGAATGTTTGTACCATATTTGAAGAAATGTCCTCAAGGTTGTACAGAGATATTGCGTTCACAAGGCCATTACTGTGATTTGTGAGGTCACCACACCCTTGTCTTTTGACCTTTGACCCCAAAAATCTAATCAGTTCATCCTTGAGTCCTTGTGAAGTTCTGTCAAGGTCCGATACTGTGTCCACAAGAATAGGATGGATGGACAGACAACCCAACAATATGTCTCCGGCTCTGGCTGTCACCAGTGTGGAGGCACCATGGTTAACAAACCGTGGTTAACAAAACCATAACATTAGGTACCGTCCACACCATAATGGGTGAACCATGAAACAACCCAAATCATAACGTTATCTGTGTTGGTGTCCAGTAACATCTGTGTAGTATGAGATTAGTGAGAAACTAAGCTGTATTATTGTAGAACATATTTCACTCATGTCAACTAGACTATAAAAACTGTACCTCATTTCATTGTACTGATTTCTACTCTAATCATGTTAGTGTTTTCATGGTAGTAAATCCAGTAACAGGAGCCACTGTGACTCCTTCTGTCCTCAGTTTAAAGGAGCTGGAGTCTTCCCCTCTGAGTCAATGTAAACTGCAGACGTTGCTGTTCTCCCTGACGGCTAAGTCACACGTGTTGGCTCTGCTCCAGGACACCAGGGAGCTTTCTGAGGTAACACCACAGAGCTGCTCACACATGTGATTTAATATCTAACACACTCATTTCTATTTTATTACTAGTGACTGTCTGTGTGAATACCTGTGTCACATTTATTGTGTGTGTGAACTCTGCAGGTGAAGGACGACACTCACCTTGTGATCCTGAGTAAAGAGGAGGGATCAGGACTTGGTTTCAGTGTTGCAGGTGGCATTGACCTGGAGCAGAAGACAATAACTGTGAGTACAGTAGGTAAATGCTCACAAACCTGCATGGAGTGTGTAAATAAACTTTTTTTTTTAATTCATTGTGTTTCAGTCAGGCTTTTGCCTGCACATGTTCATATCGCCATCACGATGAAATTACAATCTATTGGTCTGCACTAGTGCACACTAACCTGGACTGGTACCTGAACACAGATGCCATCTACCTGAAGAGGCAGAGCCGGCTCTTTATCTTCAGGAGGCTCAGGTCCTTCGACGTCTGCAGTGAAATGCTGCACATGTTTTATCAGTTTCTTAAAGTGATTTTGCAAAGAGGAAATGGTGATTGAGATTCTACATTTCTTATAGCAATGACATGGATTTCATGACAGAGTCTCAATGTTATAATTCTTCAGATGAAGCTCATGCTTGACAGCAATACATGTAGACTCTACAGAGATAGACTGACTATGACTGACTATGATTTTATAATAAACATAATTAAAGAATGAATGATAAAGAAGAAAGAATGTAGAGGTTGGTGATGTTTTAACAGCTCTTTGCAGCAGGTGGTTATACTGTAACACTTTGTGTCCAGGTCCATCGGGTCTTCACCAAAGGTGCAGCGAGCCTCGAAGGCACAATCCAGAGAGGAGACAGCATTTTATCCATAAATGCAACGAGTCTAGAGGGAAAAACCCACGGAGAGGCCGTGTCCTGCCTCCATCAGGCCAGACTGTCCAACCAGGCCTTAGTCGTCATTAGGAGAGACAAGGACGGCGGACCAAGTGTCTCGGACAGACAGGACCTGGTCAGCCAGCTGAAGAGTTTACGTTCTGCCAGGAAGACGCCTATGGAAGCTGGAGCAGGTGAGACCTGGTCTTACATCTATAGGTTCACCTGTTGGTCTTCATTATGGTGAAGTCGGTCATTCCCCACAGCAACATGTTTAATGCTTTAACCTTATTTACCTTTACCTTTCTCCTTTAACATGACCCTGTTCTGTAACGTTGCGGTTGTATACTTCATAAACTACATATGTTGAGATTCTAACTCTGGGCGTTGAATGTCTCTCAGTGGTGGATGTCGGTCCAGATTGTGCTTTAACGGTGGAGCTCCACAAGACTTCTGCTGGGCTGGGCTTCAGTCTGGAGGGGGGGAAGTCCTCAAGCCACGGAGACCGGCCTCTAATTGTCAAACGCATCTTTGAAGGTGACCATTGCTCTATATGTCTCTCTGAAAGTACAGGCTACAGGTAAATATTGTGTAACTGTGTGTTTTACCTCCATCTGGATTGTGGATCACTTTATCTAATGAGGTGGAATTCAGTCTGGATGTTGTTTTATAGAAGCCATAAAGGTAACATAGTTCATCTATAGTTAATGACCAGATGTTAGAAGGCCTCCCTTTAAAATAATAAAATACATCAAATTACAGAGAAGAAAACTGAAAAGAAGAGAGAGTTTGTTAATTAGTGAAATCAATACGAACATGACAGGCATTAACAATCATCATTAATAATGTTCCTATGTCTAAAAAGGTTGGGAAGCAGAAACATCAGCAGCACAAACAATATACAGAACTACAAAATTTCTGAAGAAATATGAATGTGTCTTCTGCTTGGTGCGTATCAATCACACACGTTTCAATCTCTACAGAAGACGTTACTTAGAGAATTATCCTAACTCTGACCTCAGTCACTGCAGGTGTCCATCAAAAAGCTCTTTGAAACTGTGAGGACTGGACAAAGTGACCTCACAATGATGCAAGACATGTCTACACACATGTACATGCACTAACAGAAGCTGATCTGCAACTAGAAAATGCATTTCCTGCTGAAATGCGTGTGAATGCTGTGAGCTGAATGAGATTGCTGAAGCAATGCTGAAGAAGCTAAAGCAATGGCTGAAGATTAAAAGCAGAACTTGTAAGCTGGAGGTTGAGCGCTTCGAAAAACTAGATGCCAAAATGTTAAACTGAAGGAGCTGAAGTTCATTCGCTGCAAAAGCTGAGAACTGAAACATGTTGAAAGCCAAATTATTTACTGTAAAAGGTGGAAGTAGGAATAAAATGCCTTACAACTGTGAATGAAATCATTTGTATTAGTAAAAGAAATATGAACTGCATCCTAAACATTAGAAAAAGTAATTTCTTTTAAGAGTTACACTTGACAGTAAATGGTCTCAGCTGTGAAGTTTGTAAATACAGAACCATCTGACCTGTTGGTAGCACCTAATGGAAATGAAGAACTGATTTTAAATCACATGTTTGACCTGCATTCAGTTCATGATTTGTCAAACTGTCAAGATTTGGATCACTCTTTTTCCACAGCTTGACGAGCTCTACAGTTTTATGTCACATGATCTTTCTGGTCAGTTATGGTGGAGGTGTTTCACGTCCACAGATCAGCAGTGTGCTGGGTCACTCACAGAGTTTAAACTCTGACCGTCTGCTGAACACTGTGAAGTTTCTGTCAAAACAACAGGAGGATGTGAAAGCAGCTCACTGCTATCGCATCCTGGCATCCTCCCATCCTCACACTGGCTTCCCACAAGATAATGCCAGCAAACAAAAGTTTCCATGGAAACAGTAGAATGTTACTGCTGTAAAATCTCTTTCACTGCTGTAAATAACTTTTCTTAACTAAGCCTTAAATGAGATTTTGTGCAACACCCTTAAGTGACTCCCGGAGCTAAGGGGAAATTAAACCTTTATTGTTGTACTAAAGTAGAAAACTTAAGGTGCTTTGTGCAACGGGCCCCTGGACCTCAGGCTCCACTATTGTTCTGGGTCCTTTTCTTGTGTTAACATTATTTAGTTTAACAAACACATGCAGACACAAACTAAACCAAAATATTTTAGGCATGAGGATCATTCATCATCCATCACAGTCTCAGTGACAGAACAGCATCTACTCTACTACTTACAGAATGGACGACACACCAACGTGTCAAATGATCTGTGACCACGACGACAGTCTGATTTACAATGTACATAGTCAACTGTGAAGGCTGCAGTGGAAAAAACAAAATGATAACCAGAGCTTTTAGAACACAGTTGCTCTCCTCTGTAGTTTGCCCTGTGTGGTTTTCATAATATCAAAAGCAAGTTGACTGTATCTCAAGTGTATCTTTAAGTGTGGATGAACTGCTGTTCTCCTCTACACCAGGAGGCGCTGCTGAGCTGTCGGGGCTCGTCGAAGTCGGCGACGAGGTCCTCTCCATCAACGGCTGCTCTCTAGAGGGCCTCATGCACCACGATGCCTGGAAAATCATCAAAGCCACTAACAAAGGGCCCAACACCCTCCTCATCCGCAAGCTGAACACCTGACTGTAGGGAAAACCTCCTGAGGGGGGGCCACTGTGAAACTGCCCTCTAAACCAGGGTTTGGACAAACAAACGGAACCAGGACGAGCAGGTTGTTTTTTTTTTTTTTTTTACAGGTTTTCTGATGGACTTTATTTGATTTTGTGTTTTGTCTTGTTTCATGTGTTTGTACCTATAAATAGGTCAAAGAGGATGGAGCACTAACTTTTGTGGTGTTCAGAGCTGAATCTATTTCAGCCAGGAAGTGCAGTTTGTTTACATTAGATTCACTTTGGGATGTTTTTAAAATAAAGTCAGTTTGTGAAATGATCTCTGGCTGGGTGTGGTTCTGGTTTCCATGGTAACAGTTGTTAATAAGCACAAATGGGAGAAATCGGTATAATTAAATCCTAGTAACTGGCTAGAACCCAAGCTGGGTCTGGGTAGGGTCCTGTTGTATTGATGGGAGATAAAAGAACTTAAAATTTGGCACAAACATTCAGTTGGACTCACGGAGGAACTGATTACGTTTGGTGGTCAAAGGTCAAGGTCATGATGACCTCTTCAGTGTGAATACCACAATTTTGAATTTGCTCTCGTTGAAAGGGCAACAGTCTTCAGGGAGGACAACTTTATTGAATCTATTGATTAATTTGATCAATCTCACATCATAAGCAGTGATTTCTCGATGACATTGATCTTCGATCTCCGATTCAAGGAAACACACAGGTTAACGACTGGGTCAAGTTAATAAGAAATAAAAATGAAAAAATGAAACTGCATCAAACAGTATCAGGGGTGTGTGTAGGGGGCTTGACAGTTATTGCCACCACTTAGACTTTTCCCTCTCTCTTTGTTTCAATTGTGAGAGAGAGAAATATAATTTTAATTTTGTTTCATTTAATTTGGTTTTACTTGTGTTGTGTATCCTACTCCCACCACGGCCTATTCATATTTAACAACAGCCTATGTGAACTACATAGCTATTACTAGGAATGGATAAATGGAACAACAATATTATAATAGGTTAATGGTACACATAGAATACACTGACTAACAGAACGATAACAATTCTTATTCACACGAATAAATGGCTAAAGACATGACATCCATCAAATAATAATAATAAAGTGATGCACCAGATTGTTTCATTCCCTAGAGGATAATGGATGCAGAATGGTCCCTACATGGCAGTATTGTCTCGTGGTGGATATTTACCTCAGAACTGATCAAACATATCTCAGCTTCCTTTTGAGCTACAGAAATGAGTTTTGGACTATAATTCATGGAAATCTTTCCAGAATAATGATAAAAGAATTACATGGTGATGAGACATTTAGTTCAATGATACTTTAAACACATGGTTCATGGTTTATGGCAGGAGCCTCATGGTTGCAACATGGACTCAGTGTCACTCTGGGGCGTGTGTTGTGTGTGTATCCCATTTGCTGTAGGGGCGTTGATTCAGGATGAGTTACATGAACTAGCTGTAAATTTCACTGACATGGGAGGCTTTTCTTGATAAATCAGAGCACCCCAGTGTCCTTACCGTCACCCTTGTGTCCTCACACTGGCGCCAACAGTGTCCGCTACACCTCACAAAATGCAGGTTTGGCTTTGTGAACGCAATATCTCCGTAACTCCTCAAATTTGGTTTACCTGGACTCAAGGTCAAACTGATTACATGGCTAAAGGTCAAAGGTCAAAGGCCAAGGTCACGGTGACCTTACAAAACATGATTTTGGCCTTGTGAACACAATACCTTGAAAACTCCTCAAGGGAATACCTTCAAATTTCAAAAATGTCTACTTGGACTCAAGGATGAATCGATTAGATTTTGGCGGTCAAAGATCAAAGGTTAAGGTCACCTACACTTTTTAGCCATTACTCAAGACTTCACACAGCAATTATGACAAAATTTCACACAAATGGTTCATACTTTCTATGACTCTGGATAAACAGGGATGTCATTCGAAACTAGGCTGAGTGGCGGAGGCAGACAACCACAAGGCGGTAACTCTAGTTCATAATGTCATGTGTCAATCAGAAAAGGTTCAATAATTATTACATTAGTTAAACTGTGAAAAACACAAACTGTGGTAAGTTTTAAAGACAATAACATTAGACATAAAATGATTCTAAATATATGAACTGTACATGAAAACTTTTTGGTTTTTGATTGGCTGATGAGAAATGTATGGAAGCCTGTAGGGGGCTATATTCAAATGATAATGTAAAATGTAATTCCATATGATTCCATTACAAAATGTTCACATATGTTTGTGCTATTTGAGTAAAAATTTAAAAGAAAATGCAATAATCCAGCTTGCATTTTTATTTTCACATACTTGTATAGGTGACCACATTAAAATGAAAATGGAAAAACTGTTTGACATTCATTTTCAAAGTCACTCTCTACAGGCTGCCATAGTTATGGTCGATCATGGAAATAATTCTTATTTTAAAACACTTAGGAGTCAGGAAGTGAAAAACCACACTTAAGCTTTGTCAAAGCTTCTTAATACAAAGAGTTTCTACTTTTCACAGAGATGGTTTTTGATCATTTTTTAGAGGTTTCATAAAAACTAGTCCAGTTATCCAGAGGCCCATTCCTTATCTGATGTTTATCAAACTTCTGAGAATGACACAGAAGTCAAAAGAGAACTTTAGAAATTTTTAGCAAATTTATTAAACAGGCGTAACTGAAATATGACATTGACAAAAGTATTCAGACACTTTACTCAGTATCTGTGATCCTTCAGCACAACATTCAACTTATATTAATTCTCATTAATTCTCTTCACTTTTCCCACAGGAACCTTCCATGTGTGTAATTATATCATTATATTGTTAATAACAGCTGCAGCAGGAGCAGAGCACACACTCTGGTTACAATGACAGAGTGCACGTGTAAGAAATGACCAGTAGATGTCAGTAAAAGCTCACAGACAGGTGAAGAAACACACCACCTTAGTGAACCTGCGCTGACATCTTGACTCCATGTCCTCATTCACTGGATATAATAACTGCACGCTCATATGTTTCATATAGACCTTTTTCATGTTCCATCACATTTGATCATTAATGTACAAAATACATGACATCAGCAGATAAACTAACTGTGTTACATGTATTAATGCTGGTTAGTGAGTGATCATTTTCAGTGCATGACGAACATTTTATTTAGAATTCGAATTCATGTTCATTTAGACGATGATGCAGTTCAGTAAATAACACCTTAAGTTTACAATTAAACAAATATGGAGAATAAACTATGCAGTTATTCACTTGGGTAATTACGTGGACTTCATTTTTTTAGCCTTTCTGCAGAAACATGGGAGAAGGAGTACGATCACAAAGGAATGGGACTGGATATGTCATGATACAGGTTTCAGCTCAAATGAAGAGTTGCTCAAAACCTCCACCAAAGTGCAGACCTACGAGTGTGGAGCTGTTACATAATTTCTCTCTTTCAAACTTAGGTAACTCTGCATCACATTATGACAAGCTCCTCCCCAACAACGTTAACATGAGACTGACCTCTTCAAAATAAAGACAGTCTCATGTATTTGTATTTGAGTAGATTCATGCCACAATGAGAGGATTGTTTTAATTCCTCATCAAAAAAGCCAATTAATAATTTAGTGCACAAAGTATGAAAAAATTATTATTGCATCACATGTAATCTGTGATGCAATAATTTCTCAGTAATGTGACTGACAGTCAAAACTACTAAACATCTTACACGCTGTGAAAAACAATGTGTCAACACTGGAGTAGTTCATTTGATTCTTAAAAGATAAAACAAAGCAAAGGATGTACAGGGGCTGTGCTACATGGCTAAAAGTATGTGGACGCTCCGTTGAACACGGTCGTGAACGTTTCAGATTCTCCACCAGACTTTGGAGTCTGGCTGCAGAGATTTGTTCAGCCACCCGAGCATCAGAGTGGTCGGCCACTGATGTCAGGTGATGAAGACCTTTTCGCAGGTAGAGTTCCAGCTTCATCCCTGAGGTGCTGGATGGTGGTTGAGGTCAGGACTCCAAACTGGGAGAGCTGTTTCTTTATGGAAAGAGCAATGCTTTACATCTAGCGCACATCCACACACCACTTAACATTAAAATAGTGCAGTTAGTTTACCAGACGGGAAATAGAAAAAAACATTAGTGGCCCTGTCTGTACAGTCTTGCACAGGAGGATTTTGGAAATACACAAACAGAGCAGAGCAGCAATAAGAAAGTTCCCACAGACCGAACTACATCTGCAGATTAAAGATGTCATTACATGACGAGGTGCTGAGTTCAGGTTAATGACCATAATTGCAAAATATCTCCAAGTTGTACTCGTTGGTGTAATTTGGACATTTGAGATAAAGACGGCACAGAATTGTGCTTCAGATGCAGTATAATACTTCACCTTTTCATGTAATGATTTAATGATTTAAGTGTAATGAGAGCGGTGGAAAACATTGGCATGTACGTCAGCAAATTCCACTGCACCCGCCAGCAAACAAAAAGTGTCCTCTGAGAGACCGGGTAGGTGTGTCATTAGTGACACATGTTGATGTGCCACGATAAGTGGAAGGCTGCTACTAATTGAGCAGAGGATGTGAAGCTGAGGTCGATGTTATTTTTTCATCGCGGTCGGTCACTGTGGAAACAAGCCTTCGAGCTGTGTTTGCTGTTCAACCTTCTCAACATTATTCTACATAGAGTCACAGCAAGTCCTGTCGGTAGCAGACAGAGACTTCTGCTCCAGTCCTGACATACTTGTACTTTGCGTAAATATTTTCATTTTATTCTACTTTACACCTCCAGAAAGTTTTTACTCCAGTTCATTTATTCAACTTTTGAAAGTTGTTTGTCCACCCACATTTACAAAGTAGTTCAAATTAGCTCCTCTACACTTTGCTGAAATGCCTCCAGCTTTTAATTACAGCTGCGTTAATTGATTTTTGGCCACTTGGGGGAAGCAGAGTGATGTTTGTGTCACCTGATGAATCAAAGTTTCAGTCAAAGATCCTCTCAAGAAGCGCCAATGGTAAGAAATGGTAAACACTTCCTGTCTCCTTAGTGGGCGTGGTCGTGATTGCTCGTTCATGTCACAACATAACAATATAGCTCAACACTAGATACCGTTTGATTTTACGCCTGATTTTGCTGCTTGTTTTTATATGCTAGTTTAATATCTGATCAACCCAGAACAAGATCATTTCAGTCTAATACTCTGTTTTCCCTCCAAAATCAGTTAAGTAATAATTACAATAATATTATTATTAAGCAAAGAAATACAAGTTTTATTTCAGTGTTAACTTTTAATGCATGGTTACATGTACAGGTCCAGGTCTGTTGGCAGCGCTACTGTAACTGTAAAACCAGAACCAGAACCAACAGAGAGAAGAGATCTGTGTTGTGAGATCTCGCAAGAGTGTGAATAAACTTAATTTTCTCCTGATTTCTCTAAAAAAAATACCATTTTAATGTCAGAATGTTTGGAAGATCTGTCACTTGTGAAATATGGACCCATTATTGATTTTGGTGACAATGGGGTGAAAGAGTCATAATCTGTGATCATGTTCACTTCTCCCACCGGAGTGAACAGACTCAGACCTGCTGCTGGAGGCGGAGAAACCCATGTGACACAGTTACAGGAAATGGTTGTAAGTGCGCCATCTCCTCTCTCAGCCGTCTCCGGTCCTCTCTCTCTTTTAGCTCTGTGTTTGATCTCCACCAGCTGCTGAGCTCTCCTGGTGCAGCTGCCCAGGTCGAAACCGAGCTCGTTGGTGCTTGTCATCCCCTTTCTCTCCCTGTTCCTGTCGCTACCTGATAAAACAGATACAAACAAACAGTAGTGATGTTAATATGCAGATCTGTCCACCAGAAGTTACCGTGCATGGCGGAGATAATGACATAAAGATTCATCATCAATATAATAAGTTGCTACCAACCGAAGTTCACTGTGTAATGTTATAATCCCGTACAATGTATTTACACTCTTTAATGAACTTCAGTAATCTATATATCCATGAGGCCGTTTTAGTAACTCTGTCTAACCTTCTGTAACAAATCCACATGGTGAAACATGTCTGAGAAAAACACTGTATACTGTGGATGTGTCAGCTGTGTGTCTGTTGCTTATGGAATTGTTGTTGTTGTGTATCTGTTGTTTGTGTATATGTTGGTTGTGTGTCTGTTGGTTGTGTATCTTTTGGGTTTTTTTGTGATCAAATTTTTATTATTATTTTGCTCCCAGTTTTGAGGGTTGAAAAAGGAAAAAGAAAAACAGCAGCAAAAAAGGAACATCAGTTCTAGCATACATCTATAATGTTAGACATGGATTCTTTTAACATAACTTAAAAACATGTTGCTATATTTCTTTTTGCACCACTGCATCAGGCTACAGAAAGCTCCAGAGAAATAACGTTTATAAATGAGATTGGGAGTTCTGAAGTTTATGGGGATACCAGCATCTTAATACCAGCATCTTTTTTTGCGGCCATCAGACCCAGAAGTAGAAATCTCCTCTGTGGTTTTGTAATGTTAATTGCTGAGTCATCATTTAGAAGTAGAACATTAGGTGAACTACGAATACAAATTGTGGTTACATCTGATAACACGTCCCACATCGTATGTCAATAAGTTCCCACTTCATTTTTATTACATAGCGTACAAATGGGTGAGGGACAAAGCTGGGATTGGAAGCGTTTCCCGGGAGTCAAATAAAATCTATGGACAAATTTGTATTTGATCATTTGATAATTCCAATTTCAGGATGAAAGGGCCACATTTTCCCAAAGTTCCTTCCAATTAATTGCCAATTCTTTAAATCAACATTCCAAACCTTGATCACACCCATTGACAGACATGTAGATTCCTGGAGCTCCTTATACATGTTAGAAACAAAGACCTCACTTTTGGGTTTAGTAATCATACAATTAAGGAGTGGATGTGTGGGGAGGGCATTTTTCAATGGAACTCCTTGGGCCTGAATGACTGACTTTAGCTGTAGATTAAAAAAAGGAAGTTGATGGTAAATGTATTTTTCCTGAGATCTTCAAAAGACCTTAAACCTTCATTATTAGTGATGTGGGAAAGAATATGAATAGCACCTGTAGACCATGTGTGATCAAGGGTTTACTTCTTGAACAAAGTAACTTGTTTAGGAAAATTGGGTATGTCATTTCACATCCCAGCCCCCAAGTTTTTCAGCTCGCTGCCATGTTTGCATGGTGTAATAGGTCCAAATTTTTTCCTGGCAATGCTTGCGTGATAAACCACACAACAGAATTTCATCCAATTAGAAAGGAGTTACCATGCTGCGCTCATTCTGGAGCCATGGTGTGTCTTGTTCCTGGAAGAACCACCTCTCAAGGGGGTGGAGCATAAAATCTATATAATATAACTCCAAATTAGGTAAACCAAATCCTTCTTCTTGTTGTTTGTTCTGTTTGAATTGAGCTTTTCAACCTAGGTCGCACCACTCTCCAGATAAATTTAGACTCAAGGCTCTGTAACCTATTCCAAAAATCGGGGAGGTGTAGATAAAGGGAGCATGCTGGATATAAAATTAATCTTTGATATACCACTGCATGATAACAATTTTTGGTTGGACCATCTACTAATAGAATTACATAACATTTTATAATTGGCACAGCAATCATAGCAGTCATTATTACGTAATTTGCTAGCCAGTAAAAAGCTTGGTTTACTCCCATCGAGGTAATGGGTTCGCCTTGCTCTGTGAATTACGAACTCTAACGTTTTTCCTAGGATACTATTTAAATGCAGTTTAACCATAGCTATTTCTTTTTCTCGTTGTTTCAAGTTTGTGTTGTTGGCGGATAAGTGATGCCAGAACATATTCCATAGTGGTGATTTCTTTTAATTGTGCTCTATTTTGAGCAAACACAAATGATTTGGAATTATTTCTTATAAATCCTTTAATGGCATTAATAGTTATGGATAAGGAGGAGGAAAATAATATGTATTGGGAGCATACACTGAAATAAGTGCCATTTTAATATCGCTAAGGACTGTTTTCACATATACTCTTCCCTCTTTGTCCTTTCCTCTTTTTATAATACTAATAACTTAAGATTTGAACGAAACAAACACATTATTAACTGAAGAATGTGCTTCTACCTTATAGTTCACATGGTCTAGTTTACATATGTCTTGCTGTAATAACTGAGTTTCTTGTAACGATGCAATATCTACATTTTTCTTCTTTAAAATTTCCAGGCAGCTAAAGCACTTACTTCATTGATGCGTTGTACATGCCATGAAAATGCCGACAATTTCACCATGGGTCAATCATATTTGCAGTAAATATATAGTAAATGATGTTGGTTGTGTATGTGTTTGTTGTGTATCTGTTCGTTTTTTATGTGGTGGTTGTGTATCTGTCGGTTGTGTATGTGTTGGTAGCGTATCTGTTGGGTTTTTAATTGTGGTTTATAATAAAATGGTTGATCATCTGACAGTTGTGTATCTTTTCATTGTGTGTCTGTCGGTTGTGCGTCTGTCTTTTGTGTATCTGGCAGTTGCTTATCTGCTGGTTGATTATCCGCTGGTTGTCTGTCAGTAGGTTGTGTGTCTATAGGTTGTGTATTTATCTGTCTGTTGTCTATCTATATGTTGTGGGTCTGAAGATTGTTTATCTGTTGGTTGTGTGTCTGTTGGCTCTGTATTGGTTGGTTGTGTATGTATTGGTCGTGTATCTGTTGTTTTCTAATGTGTTGGTTGTGTATCTGTCGGTTGTGTATTTGGTGGTTGATTATCTGCTGGCTGTCTGTCAGTAGGTAGGTAGGTGTCTATAGGTTGTGTATTTGTCGAGCATGCATCTGTCTGTTGTCTATCTGTCGGTTTTGTGTCTATTGGTTGTATATCTGTTGGTTGTGTATGTGTTGGTTGTGTATCTGCTGGTTGTGTATTTGTTGGTTGTGTATCTGTCAGTTGTGTATCTGTCAGTTGTGTATGTGTTGGTTGTGTGTTGTTGGTTGTGTATCTGTTGGGTGTGTATGTGTAGGTTGTGTATCTGTCAGTTGTGTATCTGTTGGTTGTGTAACTACTGGTTGTGCATGTGTAGGTTGTGTATCTGTTGATTGTGTAACTACTGGTTGTGTATCTGTTGGTTGTCTATGTGTAGGTTGTGCATGTGTAGGTTGTGTATCTGTTGGTTGTGTATCTGTTGGTTGTGTATCTGTCAGTTGTGTATCTGTCAGTTGTGTATCTGTTGGTTGTGTATCGGTTGGTTGTGTATCTGTTGGTTGTGTGTTGTTGGTTGTGTATCTGTTGGTTGTGTATCTGTTGGTTGTGTAACTACTGGTTGTGCATGTGTAGGTTGTGTATCTGTTGGTTGTGTAACTACTGGTTGTGCATGTGTAGGTTGTGTATCTGTTGGCTGTGTATCTGTTGGTTGTGTAACTACTGGTTGTGCATGTGTAGGTTGTGTATCTGTTGGTTGTGTGTGTGTAGGTTGTGTATCTGTTGGTAGTGTGTGTGTAGGTTGTGTGTCTGTTGTTTGTGTATCTGTAGGTTGTGCATGTGTAGGTTGTGTATCTGTTGTTTGTGTATCTGTTGGTAGTGTGTGTGTAGGTCGTGTATCTGTTGGTTGTGTGTCTGTTGTTTGTGTATCTGTTGGTTGTGCATGTGTAGGTTGTGTATCTGTTGGTTGTGTATCTGTTGGTTGTGCACGTGTAGGTTGTGTATCTGTTGGCTGTGTATCTGTTGGTAGTGTGTGTGTAGGTTGTGTATCTGTTGGTTGTGTAACTACTGGTTGTGCATGTGTAGGTTGTGTATCTGTTGGTTGTGCATGTGTAGGTTGTGTATCTGTTGGTTGTGTATCTGTTGGTAGTGTGTGTGTAGGTTGTGTGTCTGTTGTTTGTGTATCTGTTGGTTGTGCATGTGTAGGTTGTGTATCTGTTGTTTGTGTATCTGTTAGTAGTGTGTGTGTAGGTTGTGTGTCTGTTGTTTGTGTATCTGTTGGTTGTGCATGTGTAGGTTGTGTATCTGTTGTTTGTGTATCTGTTGGTAGTGTGTGTGTAGGTTGTGTGTCTGTTGTTTGTGTATCTGTAGGTTGTGCATGTGTAGGTTGTGTATCTGTTGTTTGTGTATCTGTTGGTAGTGTGTGTGTAGGTTGTGTGTCTGTTGTTTGTGTATCTGTTGGTTGTGCATGTGTAGGTTGTGTATCTGTTGTTTGTGTATCTGTTGGTAGTGTGTGTGTAGGTTGTGTGTCTGTTGTTTGTGTATCTGTTGGTTGTGCATGTGTAGGTTGTGTGTCTGTTGGTTGTGTATCTGTTGGTTGTGTATTTGTTGGTAGTGTACGTGTAGGTTGTGTATCTGTTGGTTGTGTATCTGTTGGTTGTGCACGTGTAGGTTGTGTATCTGTTGGCTGTGTATCTGTTGGTAGTGTGTGTGTAGGTTGTGTATCTGTTGGTTGTGCATGTGTAGGTTGTGTATCTGTTGGCTGTGTATCTGTTGGTAGTGTGTGTGTAGGTTGTGTGTCTGTTGGTTGTGTATCTGTTGGCAGTGTATCTGTTGATTGTGTAACTACTGGTTGTGCATGTGTAGGTTGTGTATCTGTCGGTTGTGTATCTGTTGGTTGTGTGTGTGTAGGTTGTGTGTCTGTTGTTTGTGTATCTGTTGGTAGTGTGTGTGTAGGTTGTGTGTCTGTTGGTTGTGTATCTGTTGGTAGTGTGTGTGTAGGTTGTGTATCTGTTGGTAGTGTGCGTGTAGGTTGTGTGTCTGTTGTTTGTGTATCTGTAGGTTGTGTCAGACTCACAGAACCGTAACTCGCTCTGCCTACACGGACGCTGGCTGTGTTGAAGCGGCTCATTGTGAGCTCTGCGGCGGTGTCGCTTTAAGAAGGAGGTGGGCAGCGCTCCGATGACGCAGGAGTGATCCTGAGAAGATGCTTCAAAACTCCAGGCCAGAGCCAGCGTGTGCGGTGGCTGCTGGCGGAGCTAGAAGGACCTCCGAGCCTGGCAGGAACGGCAGAGTGAGAATCCAGAGCAGGTTCAGGAGCCGTCGAGGGAACTCTGAGTGCAGAACAACACACGCACATTCAGGCAGAGTCGCTGCTTTAACAGACAAACACAGTTAGTGAGAAGTCGTTGACTCGGCGGCGGGCTTTCTGTGTGCGGTTGTATGAACGCTGCCAAGTGGAGCGAACTTGGGGAAAGAAACACTGAAGAACATCTCTCCCACACTGTCTCTGGTTTATCTGAGGGGGGCGCTCGGGAAGTCGCAACATGCCACATCTCAGCTCACTGTGCGCGTGCTTTTTGATGCTCCTGAGCCCAGGTATGACAAACACCATCACCGAGGACGTAGAGGTGTTGGTGCTGCTGCCACAGAATAACTCCTACCTTTTTTCACACGCCAGAGTCGCACCGGCGATCCTTTACGCACAGCAGAGGTTGCGGACAGACGGAGGGAAGTTCTCCGGGTTCCACTTCAACATCCACTTTGAGAAGTCGGACTGTGTCAATGATGCTCTGTTTCTGTTAGTGGACAGGTCGTGCGGGCAGAAGCCGGATCTGATTCTGGGTCCGGTGTGCGAGTACGAGGCGGCGGCGGTAGTGAGGCTGGCGTCGCACTGGAACATCCCGGTGATCTCGGCAGGTGCCCTGGCCGCCGGCTTCGGCAACAAGAACACCGAATACTCCCAGCTGACCCGCATCGCCCCGTCCTACGTGAAGATGGCAGAGACCTTCACTGCGATGTTCGAGCACTTCACCTGGAAGAGCGCGCTGCTGGTCTATGAGGACGACAAGCAGGAGCGGAACTGTTACTTCACTCTGGAGGGGGTCTTTCACCTGATGGCGGACTTTAACATTAAAGTATACCCGTTCTTCCCAGAGGACCGACTGGACACTGACGACATCCTCCAGAGCATCTATGACACTGAAGGTAACACAGCTTTTTAATAAACCCTCCTGTAGCGGAAATTAATTAGGTGGTTTATATATAAACTACTTCAATAAATAAGTCATGTGTAACTCAAGCTGTAATTTGATGTCACATGGCAGTGTTGGTTCACTACAGCAGAATAGTGACCAATGAAGGCGCAGTAAATGAGACAGTACGTGCGTTTGGTGTCTCAAACTCCAAGACTCTTGCTTCTGGTTGAGCTCATGTCTTTAGTAATTTAATTCAGGCTGCGACTAACAATTATTTTCATTATCAGTTAATATACCAATTATTTAATCAGTGTTTATCTACAAAAAAAAAAAAGAAAAATATTGAAATTGTCCATCACAACTGTCTCCAACCAACTCTCCAAACCTCAGAGAAATGATCCCATGAGACAAACTGATCCTCAGGTAAGGCTTCCTCTCACAGGTCCTGGAGACAACTATGTGGTTTGGTCCTTTAATCACAGGAGATATAGAGACAACATTCAGAATCTGTTGATTGATTATTGATATCCAGATGAATAACCCTGATATAAGGAGCTCCACGTTTCATATTCTGCATTTGTGGCTCAGCCTCTGCAACAGTTTGTCTGAGCTTAGCATTTAGAAATAACTGGAAACGTCATCAGTGTTCATCTGTCTGTATTTTACCAAGATAATATGGATCTTTCCAGGAAACTTCCTATTATTCAGGATTAAACTGAAATTCACAAAAGGGTAAAATAAGATGTTTAATTCTGTAGTTAATCACTATTATGCTTCAGCAGTAACAGTAAGAACCTCTGTGTCTCTGTTTGTTCCCGTTCCTCATCATGTAATCACAGAGGAAATTCTGCATTAAACGCATACAGACTGCTGAAGCCTCAGTTAGCTTCAGTTGAATGCATTTTGATGTTCATTACTTACATTGATCAAGACTGACCAGTATGGACAGGAGTGACTACACAGGTTCACACAGATGAGTCTGTTACGGACAAAATAAGCAAATGGCAAGACGTCAGTTTGGGTAATAATCATAATAATTGGACATTTGTCACAGCTTGGTGATTATTTTGGCAGATATTGTGATATGAGTCGTGATTTCAGTGTGAATGGTCATTTTTAATTTTCACTGAAGAAAAATCTAAAAATGATGATGTGATTTTAATTTATTTAATTAATTTATTTTTTTTGGTGTCTTGTACCAAACAGTCATGTTCCTTTACATCTGGAGAATATGATCTGTAGGTCGGGGCGTCGCTGTAGCAACACAATGATTCATATATTCGTCTGTTGTTGCGACACATTTTACCTTCATCAAAATGAAATCGCAGCTCATGTGGATTTGGTATTGCACTTGGCCATATTGTGATTTCCACTTGCTCAGACCTACTTTAGACTACATTTATAATTAAGAGGTTAATAATAATTATTAGTTGGAGCCCAACTGCAGAGCCGCAGTAAGTCATGTTCTGAATATGTGAAACTGATAGCTGTGCTTTTATTCGTCCTCGCTCCACCTGCATCGCTCATCACTGATCACATGTCTGCAGACTTCAGAGTAGAGCCACATGCTTCAGTTGCTTGAAATTGTTTAAAGGACTGAAAGCAAGTGAGCAAAACAGGACGTCTCTCTCAGGACACGCTCACTGTCTTATTACGCTCCACTCTCAGGACCGATTGCAGTCTCTGGCTGCGGTATAACGTCTCTTTTGATTAGGAAGGTTCCTAACTGAGAGAAATGACCCAGAAGTCTTTCAGTAGCAGCCGTGATAAGAGCTGCTCAAATTCTCTAAATAAGAAGGAGAGGAGCGTCAGTGCTTCCTATCTTATCTCCTTTAGCAGAGGAAACACTGGACCTTCCTTTACAAACGGAAAGGAAGTCCCACAATTCCTTTGCCACCGCCACATTTAAAGAGACGCATCACTGTAGTTTCAGACCCACGTAAATGTAGAAACAACAGAGCAGCTGTTTAATGTTTGTGACAAGATCCAGAACTGATGAAAATCCTCGTCTGATCGACTGAAGCCCAAATCCATTGATTGATTTCTTCTCTTCCAGATCTGTTCAGTCAGGACTCATCATGAAAAACAAATATATTGAAATTCTGGTAACAATATCATCATCATAACAAAATACTATAGCCTATATATAAATTTTGTTTCGCTAAATCCCCTCCCATTGTGGAATTTGCTAAAAATGAATTTTCTCTACTTAACAAATGTATAAAAATGTCAGAAGCGTCTATGCCGGGAAACTATAAACTTATATCTGAATATAATTTATTCTGATCTCTTGCTCAGTTCCTCATTTCTATTTAATTATTATTCACCGGCTCAGCTTTTTCTATTTGTATATTCCTTTCATATCATCTTATTTCAACATTTCAATCCTGTTTGATTGTTTTTGTGGTTAGGAACGGAGGATTTATCCTCCATGTAAAGTTAGTTTCGCTCCACACCTCCGCGATTGTCTTTTCCTAAGTCCATATGAATTCTCTTTCACATCTTTCCTTGACCTCATGATGTTTTCCATCGAGGTCAAGGAAAAGTGCTTAGGAAAGGAGATTATTTTGACTTTTTCTACCACAGCCTCTCTCTCTCTCTCTCTCTCTCTCTCTCTCTCTCTCTGTCTCTCTCTCTCTGTCTCTCTCTCTATATATATTACTAAATCTGTTGTTCAGCCCGTTTAAAATGTCTCATGAGTTTTCCTGTGAGAATCCCTGACTTAAAAGTGTGATGTGTTGTTATGACCCTCAGAATAAACTAACAAAATAAAGTGAGACCCAGGATGTGAACATAGAAACTCATTTTAAATATTGAACTTTTTACCTGACATTAGGCAACATGAGTTAACAGCAGCAGTGTGACCGTTGTTCTTTTCTACAGGAGGGATAAAGTATAGACACTACGCTACTCTGCTAGTGTGGTTTAATATTAATGTGCACATTTATTTGTTGTATTAGAGCTGAATGTCTCCACATTGATTTTTTTTCTCCCATTTTAAAGTCAAATGAAATGAAAGTAAATCAGTGTTCAGGCTCTCACTAAGCAGCTTAGCTGAAATTCTTTAACAGTTCATGGTTACATCACTTCATATCACAGGAGTGGCTGGTGTATAAATTAGCATATATTATACATGCTAAATGCTGAAGAGCCACAAAGAGCACCTGATGGTGAGGAATTAGTATTCCCGGCATGTCAGGCGCTTAACTGCTTTTCAGCTCCACTGAGCAGAGAGGAGAGGCAGCCATCATCATCATCCTCTTCATCAGCAGCGGCAGCACTTCGCACAGATACAGATATGTATCATAAACCGATGTGAATGTCTTTAATTCTCCAGCTCCACATCTGGGAAGATTAAATGACAGATTCATACTCCAGCGTGCTGCTGCGGAACTAATCATGCAGACAGCCTTCAGCTCCCCAGCCCTCCGATTAGATGTGACTGTGCAGCACACCCCCGACAACAGTGGCGGTTCTAGCTTGTATGGTGCTCTGGGTGAATACCCCAATCAGAATATGCATAAATAGATATATATTATATACATATATATACACATAAAGAACATAGACAATCAAATTACTGAACTGCACAAATCCTTTACCTCACAATTACATTAACAAGAGAACCTACTTATTACACTATTACAAACTTCAAACAAGACACACACTTTCTAATTTGCCCAATTGTCATCTAAAGCCTGACCGTTCTTACTTGCCTTGATGCAAAGTCAATTAGTACCAAAGTTCAATCATAAATACCAAAAGTAGATACCTTAACAAACAAGAATGGAAAGAACACACACACACACACACACACACACACACACGCACATGCACACTTATATAAGACACACACGTGGTGGTGTGCAGACTGGTTTATTATTCTTAACGATTTCACACAACCCAGAAAACTGTGAAACTACAGGTGTGTATTCACAGTGTTCTGAATGAATTGTGGTTTATTTGGCAGCTTTTTAATGGTGTGACTGATTTTACTAATTGCACTAGTAATGTACAGCGATAGAATTGCGCTATTTTGATAGATTCCCCGCTCCAGTGTGGAGACGTGTCAAGCTACCCTCTGCCCCCCCTCCCCATGTACCACCACCTCTGAGAGTGAGAGAGGACACCTCAGCAAGCAGAAGCCTGCACAGACTAGACACGGCGCCCACTCTGACCTCCAGGGTGACACGACGTCATTGACATGATGTGCAAATGAGAGACAGAAAACCAATCGCACAAATGCATACTTTTTTTTTTCTTTTGGAAAACGCCCGTGCTGCCCCCCCCCCCAACAAGATGCTGCCCTGGGCGGCTGCCCATGTCGACCGTATCTAAATCCGCCACTGCGCACCAACCACTGCTGTCATATTTCCAGTAGACGATCCACAGAAACACTATGAACGTTTACACTATAAAACACTGTATGGATTGTTATTTGTTGCGTCTTGTCATGTGCTTGTGTGCATGAGCGTAATGCAGCTGCCAAAATGATCTTGTACCACAGATAGCGTCTTTCAACAGCACAGTCTTTCTGTTGTTCTGTCAGAGCCAGTGAAAATCTGCATTACTTTTTTATTTATTTGATCATTTATTTCTTTCCTCTGCTTGTTGTTGTACCGCTGCAGTAAACTGCCACCCCGAGCACAGCGGCAGCTCTGAGCCCGTCTGACTACAGGATCAGTTTGGGTTGCCAGCTTCTCTCTGGAGGTCTGGTAACAACAGGTCGGTCACGACTGATTTCTGAGTGATCCACTACAAACATAGCAGATTTCAGGAAAACACTCTGCAAGGTTGGATGGTGGGTCCAGGCGGGCAGGGTTTGTGGCATGGCTGACAGCGGTAACTGGTTTGTTGTGACATCACAAAGTTACAGAAGTCCCAACGGCTCATTTTAATGCTCAGTTTCTGAATACAGGCTGTGTGCATTTCTCTATGGGCAGAGCACTTTGATACTTTCACAGTATTTATAGACGACCTCTTATGGCCAGTGTTAGTGTTCATAATTTAATTCTTGGTGTGGACTAAAATAGATTTACGTGCTTTATTGTAATGAAAAGACATTCTTTTTCTTCTTCTGTACATCTTGTACTCTCTTCACCCTCTGTCTGAAACGCTCTGTTAAAGCTCAGGGCTCTTTAAAGCCCTCTCCCCCATCTGAAGCTGACCAATCAAAGCTCACTGGGCTCTGATTGGTCAGCTTGCCGGCAACTACCATGGCAACGACATGTTCTGCATGTCTTGTGTAAACAAATGGTTGTGGCTGTTAAGGCTTCGGTTCTGCTTTATCGGTTTTGAGCCAGAGTCCTATCCTGAATAAGAAGGTGATAGACCCGATCCACCTTCACAAGCTGGACTGGAGCAGGAAAACAAGCACACCCACTGCCAGGCAGCCAGAAGGGGGAAGCCGCCCACCCCCCGCTAAATTCACATACTCAACCCCCCCCATCCCCGCCCACTAAATGCAGGGTGATATCTTGACACTGCTTTTGATCTCACAACTGACTGATTACGCTGTTCAAAATGTGACAACAGAATAAGTGGATTTTGCTCTCCAAGCTATGGTGTATGCTCAACTCTGGTGAGGCTATTTTTGTTATTTAAGCCTGCAATCTGTTATTAACTCCCTGTCGAATAATGAGACACACTAACTTCCAGGCTCACCATTAGTCCCAATCAAGCCGTAACCAAGCTGCCATTAATGGAGAGTGCTGCGAATCAAGACCCTGGACAGTCTGCAGAGACTTGGGATGACAGTATTCATAACTCGGAATACTTTTATAAGAAATCCTTTTGATTTTTAATGTGTGTACACGTCCAGACTAAAGGAATATAAACAATGGAGGAACAGACAGACAGTCAACGGCTAGAGTCTCCAACAATTCACCATCCTGCTGGTTTACGATGCTGGTAAATCTGAATTCATTAAACTTTAGTGCGCATAGTTATTGTACAACTGAGGTTAAATTATGGATAAAATATCTGAGCTAACAAGCTATAGCATGTCAATATTGACAAACATTTAAGCATTGATATCTTTGCTACGCTGCTGCTTACTAACGTGATCAAGTCGCGTTAACACAATAAAACATCACAGATCCACAATTATAATGCAGACTGACAGGCTGTGAGCCTGAGCCCCCCGTTCGGCCACATTAAAAGTGAACTACAGAAATAACCAATGTGGAAATTAAGCATCTAACGATACGCAGTTTCTGCAGGCCTCCTTGAAGTGCCGAGCTCGCACTATAATGTTCCGAGCAGTTGGAGGGAACTGTGGAAAAAAATAAAATTTCTCCAGGCAATTGAGAACATGGTGTCTTTTGGGCTGAGTTACAAAACTAAAGAAAACTCTTCATTATAAAGTAGTTATGTTATATGCTGTGGCTTGTGTGAGGGCGTGCCAAGCTTGCAGTTGGGCAGCACCAAGCGACATATTGACGTCAATAGGACCAGGAAGTAATGTCTGGACCCCCAATGAAGCGTTTCATACAAAGGAGTAAATTGGGTTTTGCCCTGACAGTTTCTCCCTTCGGTGTAAACTTTGAGCCTTGTGACTCTGGAGACCATTTACATGCAAAAGATATATAACACACTATATGTAAGGAAAACTCAGAAAAGCATAATAGGTCCTCTTTAAAGGAGCTATTTGTAAGTTTTGTAGCTGGTCTGATGAATCTGGATTTCTCCTGAGGCAGAAGTTGGTAGGCTTGGAATTTGGCACCAGCATGAATCCTATTACTCAACATCACCATATTACCAGTGGCGGCTGGTCAATAGGGGGCGCTGGGGCGCCACCCCCCCCCTTCCAATTATCCAGATGAGACAGACTACATAATAATAAACACAAATAAATTAAGCAAATGTATTTATTAAGTCAAAATTGTTTACTCATCTTCTTCACCCTGTAACCATCTAACTATTTCTGACCTGTTTTCAAACTATTTAATAAAAATTTTACATATCAATATGTATACTTCGTGTATACCTATATACGAGACACTGGCCAAATGAGTGTGTATCTAGCTCTTAAAACTTGAAACCAGGTGACCTGATCCTACGTTTTAATTGGTGGCTTCAAGATGACACTCCTTCTTTTATTAGAAGCCAATTGGAATTGTTTTGACGTTGTTTTGTTTTTTTTAATCGGGATTGGACAGTTTTCTACAGACTTCCATATTTGAAGCTGTTGCTCACTCCCGCTCGTTAGATTGAAGCTTTCAGAAGATGACAAGTTCAAGTGGACTCGTGGAGAAAGAAAATTTGGTTATTTCTTTACAGAAACATCCTTTTACACGGCTTACACCAAAATAAAAATAGAGGATAAAAGAGCCCAATTTAAACATTAAGCAGCAGGCAGGTGATCGAGGACGGGTTTACACTTGTGGCTTCATCTGCTCTTGTTATGACAAACGGAGCTGGCTTGCTGGATGCGGTGTAGGTAACGTCTTTTATTGCTTTCCCTGTTTGCTTTTTCAAAGTGTCGAAACATTGTTGAGAACGACTGGGGTACAGGACCATAAACACCTTTCTGAAAAGTGCAAACAGCACGAAAGCAGCTGCAGCCATCTTGATTAGAGTTCTTTTGGCAGGCAGCATTGCTGAACAGTTGGATGAAGGCTACGGGATTGGCATTGGATGGGACAACGGAGAGGTGACAAAAAAATCAGCATCCTGTCCAAAATAATCAATGAAATTAAATGATTGATGTGAAATTTGGTGGAGCCTTTGATCTTGCTTTACGAGGCCATGATGAAAGGGAGACCTGCGATAATCCCGGGATATTCTGTGGGCTGGTCGATTTTGTTGCTTCCCTTGATGGAGTGTTGAAAGAACACCTTGAGAACGCCACTGTATTCAAGGGAACATTGAAAACTGTGTAGACCTAGGTTCTGGACTGCTGTCGTGAGGGAACACATCCTCAACGAAGCCTAAAACTGATTTTTTTAATCAATCCAGGCAGATGAGACAATGGATATTGCCACACAGTCCCAACTTCTGCTTGTGCTGCGCTATATTGATGCCAAAAACAATGTGCAGGAGAGATTTTTTGAGTTAATCCCTCCGCTGTCAGACACAGCTGAATCCATAGCTACAGCACTTAAAGAGCGTCTGGCTGCCATCCTTCCTGAGGATCAGAAAAGTAAGCTCATCTACCAGGCATATAATGGAGTCAGTGTGATGAGGGGTGCCACTGCAGGTGTTTAGAAAAAAATACAAGATGTGTACCACTACATCCACTGCTATGCACATCAGCTCAACCTGATACTGCAACAGGTCACCTCTAACATATACAAAGTGAGAATTTGGGATTTTCCAACTTTTCTTCAAGGTCACCAAGGCAGACAGGTGTTCTTGTTAAGTAGTGGCCCATAGATTGCCTACATCCATTTCACAGTCGTGCCATCAACACTGTGTTTGAGCACAGAGAGGACCTCATGCAGTGTTTTGAGAGCATACGAGATTCAGGTGACTTTGAGCCCAGTACTGTCCGGGAGGAGGGAGCTTTTACTATGCTTCTGGAAAATCAGGATTTTAAGTTTGTTTTGCAAATCAAAAACGGAAAAAAAAATCCAAATCATGCCACATGTGGACTTCCTGTATGCCAAGCTCCAGAAGAAGGAGATATTTTCAGTCCACATCAATGGGTGCATCCAGCAGTTCCAGAAGGACATTAAAAAACATCAGGTAGAAACTGTATTATTATTAATACAATTAAAACTCTTTTATTATCATTCTGCATTTAATTATTTAAACTCAATAATAGTATTAATTATCTTGACAGAGCTTCTGTCTATTCCATGGTTGAGCAAAGCAGTGGCCCCCAGCCAACAAAGAGGCATTGGGGACTCAATCCTGGGGACCATGAAAGGATTGCAGCAGAGGTGAGCTTTGGAAATCAGTCACTCTCCATATTACACTGAATTGTTATTTTAATTTCTGTTTGCCAACTTACCTATCCTTTGTGTCAATGAAATATGTTTATTACTACTGGACATTAGAAATCTGAAATTCATCAGCCTCAAACCTGAAATGAGAATTAACGGAGGTTAGGTTAACCTGGTGATACTTTTCCCCGCTCTTTTCTTTTAAGATAAATGTTCCCAGTCAGCATATAGATATGTATTAATATCTCTACATCCGGTGGATTAAAACTGAGGCTCTGCCTTTTATTTACCTGTTGCCATGGTGAATAGTACTATTGGGGCACCATTGTTGAGGACCTTTTTTTTTTATTCTGCACCCATCAACTTAGAGTGAACATTTTTAGATTTTATTGAACTGATTGGCTTTTCTTGAACCAAAAACTCACTTTTCAAATATTCACATTTTCACAGAGTTTACCCTCACCGACCACTTTATTAAGTACACCTTGCTAGTAATGGGTTGGACCACTTTTGCCTTAAGAAGTGCCTTAATTCTTCATGGCATAGATTCAACAAGGTGCTAGAAACATTCCTCAGAGGTTTTGGTCCATATTGACATGATAGTATCACGTTGTGAGCTGCACATCCATGATGCGAATCTCCCGTTCCACCACATCCCAAAGATGCTCTATTGGATTGAGATCTGATGACTGGAGGCCATTTGAGTTCCGTGAACTCATTGTCATGTTCAAGAAACCGGTTTGAGATGATTTGAGCTTTGTGACATGGCGCGTTATCCTGCTGGAAGTAGCCATCAGAAGATCTGTACACTGTGGTCATAAAGGGATGGGCATGGTCAGCAACAATACTCAGGTAGGCTGTGGCATTAAAACGATGCTCAGTTGGAACTAAGGGGCCCAAAGCGTGCCAAGAAAATCCCCCGCACCATTACTCCACCACCACCAGCCTGAACTGTTGATACAAGGCAGGATGGATCCATGCTTTCGTGTTGTTTACTCCAAATTCTGACCCTACCATCCATCCGAATGTCGCAGCAGAAATCAAGACTCATCAGACCAGGCAAAGTTTTTCCAAATCTTCTATTGTCCAATTTTGGTGAGCCCATGCTAATTGTAGCTTCAGTTTCTTCTGCTGCTGTAGCCCATCTGCTTCAAGGTCCAATGTGTTGTGTGTTCAGAGATGCTCTTCTGCATACCTCAGTTGTAACGAGTGGTTATTTGAGTTACTGTTGCCTTTTCCATCAGGTCCAACCAGTCTGGCCATTCTCCTCTGACCTCAGGTATCAACAAGGCATTTTGGCCCAGAGAACTGCCACTCACTGGATATTTTCTCTTTTTTGGAGCATTCTCTGTAAAACCCTAGAGATGATTTTGCCTGAAAATCCCAGTAGATCAGCAGTTTCTGAAATACTCAGACCAGCCCGTCTGACACCAACAACAATGCCACTTTAAAAGTCACTTAAATCACCTTTCTTCCCCTTTCTGCCGCTGGGTTTGAACTTCAGCAGACTGTCATGACCATGTCTACATGCCTAAATGCATTAAGTTGCTGCCATGTGATTGGCCTATTAGATATTTGCGTTAATGAGCAGTTGAACAGGTGTACCTAATAAAGTGGCTGGGGAGTGTATATATTTGACTTATGATATTTTCCTAATGTTTTTACAACTTGATTGACTGTAAAAAGTCTAGGATAAATACTTTAGTAGTTCCATATTTACAAGTGGAACAGTTACCTGTTGGTGACTTTAGAAGAAGGGCATTTTGTAATTTCTACATATTTTTTAAAAATTCTTTTCTCTGTAGTTCTGTGATACCAAACTGGGACACACCAAGGAATGCTTCTCCTTCACAAACCACCTTGTCAGTGCCACCTTACTGCGAGGAGACAAGTTTGAACAGTACAAGGTAACATTTCCTGAAGATACACTGAGCAGGACCTTGGAAGCTGAAGACAGAGCTTAGTCTCATCTACAGCAAGGAAGAGTTTAAAGACTGTTGTGGTGCTGTGAACCTTTTTTAGTTGTTTATGGACACACCAGACTGTCACTCTCCTAAAGATCCTCATCCCCACACCCATGACCACAGCAGAAGCTGAGAGGTGCTTCTCAACCTTGAAAAGAATTACAACCTTTCTCAGAAACACCATGACCCAGGAGAGGCTGAATGCACTGGCCATGCTATCAATGGAAAAGATACTTGTTAGTGAGGGCAGAATTTATGTTCAAGTAGTGCTTGTGGCTAGTGACTTAACATTAGCTGTTGCTCTCCACACTGAAACGCCGTGTTTTTAAACCTAAATATTGGCAGCTATGTACTCGCTCTAATCAGTAATCAGTACTCAAGCAAGAATGCACTTGGACTATGTTATCAACACTTCACTCTTTATGTTACTTTAATTTGTGCATTCACACTTAATAATCACTTTCACACTGTCACTGCTTGTTGGCTGTAGAATGGGATTCCATACATTCTGTATGCTGCTGTTGCTTCAGGCCAGTGCTTGGGCAACATTAGTGTCTTGTTTTTTGATTGGTTTTAAGTTGTAGAAAATCGCATAATATGTGATCTTTAATAAACAATGGTTTTGTAGATGATATTTAATGTCATGCATTCTTTCATCCTACGTGTTTGGCTTCTTAAAATCAGGGCGTTCTTCATAATGTGAATATCGGCAAGTGAAACTATTTACGCTCTCCTAAAAAGAGACTGAAATGAAAAATCAGACCAAAAGACTCGATAAGAAAAACTAATGAAAATTTCAAAACTATAATAACTCTGCCCCCAATTATGCGTCCCCCAAAAATATTTTAGCACCAGCCACCACTGCATATCACACTCATAACCATACTTTAAAGCATACTCCCCCTGAACCAGACAAATGCTGTTAAGTGTCAGAGAACCTCTTTCTGATATGAAAGCCTTAAATTCAGGTATTGCAATTAGTTGTAATTTTACTGTAATATTTCCACTGTGCAACATACGTCATGTTTGATGTCACTCAGTGGCGTAAAAATGACGGTTTTGGGAGAAGTTGCTAAAGGCATCGACTCCCCAGCTCAGAAGTATAGGAATTGATCTTTCTTAGATTTTGTGTTTGTATATCACTGATACATCAGGACCCTCATTTTTCTGACTGTGTTTGATCAGACTTGATGTCTCATAGATTCACATTATCTGTGCTGTGATCACGGCTCCGTTACTGTGCTGTTTTCTTATGGTGAAACCCATTAAGAAGCTGTGTAACTTCAGTTAAAGCTGGTAGTATTTTTTTCTCGCCGTCTTCCAGAACATTACAGACATGGATGTTCAGGTAGCTCACATTTACACTGTGAACAGCTGATTACAGATGATCTGACTTCTGGTTCATGGAAGTGAAGAGAGATAATGGGTTTATTAAGTCCCTGCAGCTGCCTGAAGGCAGAGGGACAGATATGTTGATAAATCTGCAGCCTCTGATTGGAGGCTGAAGCCATCTAACGTGTTTACCTTAATAAAATCACATGCAAATGAAATCAGGCTGCTAAATTTGTAGCATGACAGTTTATGCAGAGATGTCAGATTACCTGAATCGTCCTTTTGAACTTTCTTTTCAGCAAAAGTGTTTTATTCTGGAACGACATCGCAGTACAACAATGTTGTGTCACATTAATTGCAGTTTGATGTGACCATTTTCAACATAAGATATATTAAAAGAAAAACTGAAATAATGGAGGATTGCTGCATGAACGTTCTTTATTATTTATTTTTATTGTAATTATACTAATTAACTTGCAAACCCGCACCGTATCTTAGGATGCACAGTTGTGGTTCCTGTATGTTCTTTTCACACTGCCCTGCACAGTCAACACGAGTCCGTTCATGTGTCGAGCTGCTGTTGTCACGCGTCACTGTGATTGGATCAGAGATTGGCTGACAGTGTGTTTATCAGTCACGTTTAGACATATTTTCCTCTTCACCCAGCCCTTTTTCACTTTGTGCTGCTGCACAATCCTGAACCAGAACACCAGGTGCACTTGGTGCCACCCACATAGCGTGTGCAACCTAAGACCTACCGCTTTGCACAGGAAGTGAAGCTTGCACGATTAAAACAGGGTCCCCTATATTACCTGTAGTACCTTCTTCCGGGCTTCTGTTCTGTTCTGGTTCTGGTGTTCGTCCTGATGTGACAGGCTCCCTTGATCTTTCTCCAGCTATCCGATGACCTTCGACCCTTAGCCAGTAGATGCTGTGAGTAATGTTGGTCTTGTTTGCACAGACAGCTGATGTTTATTCCCAGTGTTCTTTCAGTCTTCAGTTCACTGATGTAGCGCTATCACATGTGGTCTCATGCACCAACCCAGACCCCAATAACTGCTGTGAGCAGCTTTATTTTTTATTCTTATTTTTCTCTGTTTTGTTTTTGATTCATTTCATTTTTTTCATTTTCTTTTAATATGTTAAATATCAATTAATTAATCAAACGGAAGGTGCGTGGGAGATGGGGGGCAAATTAAACTCATTTGGGGGAGCATGGCCCGCGAATACCAGAAGGTCGGTGGTTCGATCCCTGGCTCCTGAAGGCTGAATGTTGAAGTGTCCTTGGGCAAGATACCGAACCCCACGTTGCCCCTGATGGTGGTTCCACCAGTGTATGCGTATGAGTGTGATGCATGAATGTGTGAGTGAAAGGGTGAATGTGACAAGTATTGTAAACGCTTTGAACGGTCAGTATGACTAGTTACTGGCTGTGTTTCAGTATGAATGTTCTTGACATTTTGGGAGGTCTTTGTTGTTGTTTTCTTTGTTTGTTTTCCATATTTACAGTTAGTGTAGTTACACATTTGACCTCTTTGCCCTGCAGAGCCAAACAGGGGCTGTGGATGTTTGCAGACGTTCTACAGATGTTTTTATATGTTAATATATGTTGAAGAGGTTTGGGCTCAGACTGTTTGAAGTTATTGGGTCCATGTACTTGCCTGCCAACAAATTTTTGTTTTGAAATGAGAAAAGCAAAATTGGGCGACCCGTTTCCCAACTCTTGTTTTGATTATGGAGAACGTTGTTAGTTTTTTCTTGATGTTATTATAAATGGAAATCAGCAATTGAAATGCCTGTGTGGAAATCATCATGATTTTTTTTGGTGCGCTCCAGAAGTTGTAAATAGTTTGCTGCTTAGTATGAGTATGAGCTGCAGTGATTTTGAGCTATGATTTGGAGACGGACATAAACGAAATGTCTTTGCAGGAATATGTGGGTTTTGTTGAAGAACACAGAATAAATGGAATGTCTTGTGGCAATATCACAGCTGCGTCATGCACCCAGAGATCAAAAAGTGGCTAATGGTATGCCGCTAGTGGTGGAGCAGCACATGCCGATCTCTAGTGGTATGCCACTCGTGTTCCACCGGCGCTCACCGTTTCACAACGGCAGGGTCGTTTTCCATTTTTTTGGATTGGACATATGTGTGATGGTCTGTCATTAATCCAACCTGATCCAACCACTGATGAACTTAACTGTACAGGAGCTGATGGTGCTACAGATCACCACACAGTTAGTGACACACACCTCTGTAAGTCTGAGGGCTTTTTGTTTGTTGATTTTCTTAGTTTCACTTAAGCTTTCTTTGCTGTTCTCCTGAAGACATGCTTTATATTTTGGAAAGCCTAACATATACATTAAATATGTATCCCATAAACTCTTGTAGTAAAAATTTAATCTCTTCACTGTTGCTTGCCTCATGGTTGTCCATGTCTGTGATTCTATGCGTGCTCTCTCTCTCTCTCTCTCTCTCTCTCTCTCTCTCTCTCTCTCTCTCTCTCGCTTTTGACACAGTTTGGATGCTCAGTTATGATATGAATCAATGATATTATTGACTTTATTTTGTGTTAAATCGATAATGTGGTGAAATAAATATCAGAATAAGGGTAAGAACATCAGTACTTTTATTATTAATAATTACAATAAGCGCTAATATATATACTTACTAATCAGGTCCAGAGGGCAAGGGTTAGCATTAAACAAATAACATGTTAATGAGGTGAGCATTAGAGCTGCCGTTTCCTCTGGTTTACAGTCTCTGTGCTAAGCTAAGCTAACAGGCTGCTGGACAGGGACATTTTTCCCAAATTACAAGCTTTTGTTTTAACAATGAGATTCTGATTCTGATTCCTGAAACTGATGCGATGCAGCAGGGTCACATCAGCAGAGATGACTTACTGCTACATATGTTGGTCTTTTACTACATAAATGCATCGTCTTGTCTCGACACTACACTGATGTTAGCTTCCTCTGACTCACAAATGACCTTTGACTTAGCACGGATGCAAAGGTAACATTAACCACATTATAATATACTGCTGGTGATGTCTGCCATGGTCAGTGCTGCTAGAATTGAGACTCCTACTTAACTGAATATTTTACACTCAGGTTGGTGAGGGTTGATCTAATCTGAGCCTCAGCAGCCAGCACACACTCTCATTAGTTAGTTTGGTTTATTATACTTAAATTCTCTTTTTGTGTGTGTGTAGCAACTGTCAGATAATTACAACCACAACAGAAAAGACACCACAATTAAAGACAAAGTGCTCCACAGCATCACGTCACCACATCACCATGTTGGAAATGAGTACAACAAATTCAAGTCTCCTGAAAGATATAAAGGATCTCAGGGTGCGGGAAGTCCACAGAGACGGTACCCTGTACCTCCGTCCTGATGGTGCCAACTTGTATTTACCACTGAGCAGACAGCCACTGAGAGAGGACAGGTACAGGAAAAAATTTTCTTGATTTTTTTGCTTTTTCACTGCAATGTCCATGTCAGATATACTCGCTTTCAGTGGTTTAGATCAGGATAAGCTGCTGACTACAAAAGTAAGACCCAAGTTGTAATATGTAGAATTATTATTTAAAATGCACAGTCTGTAACTTCTGCCTCTGGGGGTCTCTCAATCAAAACAATAAGAAAAGAGGGCATTGGGTGACGTCATGAAATAACATGGGATCATGAGAGTTGTTGTCTTCCCCAACATTACCATAAGCTCCTCCAGGTTTGGATTCCTTCAGAGTGGTGGTTCAGGAAATCAAACAGACTCTGTGATTCTAATTGTTAAAAACGATGGAAAAAAGGTGTCGTGTTTAAGATCTGGCCAGAATTTTAATCTAAAATGTTCAAAAAATGAACTAACCATCAACAGTATGTGAAGGAGCCACAGTGATAATGTCATGACTAAGACCTCCATCTATTGTATTTCAGAGATATCTACTGAAATTAGCATGCTAACTGACTAGCTGCATCCCGGGCCGTGTTGTAATACCACTTTATGACACTAGATGCTGTGTGAGTCAGTGTAGCTAGTCTGCCCTCAGTCCCACGGAGAAGAAGAGCTTCCTCCAGAGCTTGAAGTTACGCTACAGTTCCCGACAAAAAAAGCTCCCGACTAACATGACAGAAACATGGAGATGTCTGAAGCGCCTAGACGGAGCTCTTTATCTCCAACAAGAAAACACGTTCAATGGCAAAGAAGAAAACATGAGTAAATCCTGGTGTGATTTTCCTCCGCTGGAGACAGCTCCGTGTTCAGAGATGCGGTCTGATGCCGAACTGCAACTTTTCTGTTAGACTGGTGAGTAACATCTAATGTTGGTCTGTAGCTAAAAGTATCATTAGTGCAAATTAAAAAAAAAGTACCGACAAACACTTCAAGTGACATAAATGTATGATTGATGATGTTGACAGGCGTTTAAGTGATTTAGTAGAATTCAGCCTGTTCCTGCAGCTGTTGTCCAGATAGATGCGTCACTAACTTTTTTTACAAGTAAAACAAAGAGACTGTTTGATCCAGAACCAGCGGGTTCAGGATCCACTGCCTAATACTGTATTTATTTTAGCATATTCATATCTATCCTTACTATTTATTATACAAACACAACAGACCTAACATGTTTGAATATAAAGAACTTGTATGATCTAAACTAATTGTCCTCTCACATGTTTGTCTGTATCAGGACCAGAAGTCCAGTCCAGTCCTCCCCAGTGTTGGACCAGCACCTGCCTTTTCTTCTGGGTCTGGCCTCATCAACCATCAACAACCACATTACAGTAACACCTCAGAGTATTATCCCTGCACAGAACACATATTGTCTATACTGTGATCTTCTGCACATCCTGCTCAGCGGGAGTTTTTTTTTTCATAGTTTTTTCATAGTTTTATTTTTTTAATATGTGTATCTATGTATATTTATCTTTGAATGTTGCAGTATTTTACCCATTTCTTGTTATTTCCTGTTAATATGTTTATTGGATAATGCACCAAACACCAAGCCACATACCTTGTAAGTAAAAAACTACCTGGCAGTAAACCTTATTTTCTGATTCTAAAAGTTCGCTGAGGCTCTTCAGCGGACACAGGAAAGGACGTCTCCAGCAGCTGGGAGCTGACCCCTAGTGGTCTTCAAGTAAACTAGTTCAAAATATCATGTTTTATACTTTACTTCAACTGTCTGTGAGTGACCACAAAGCCTACTAGAGAGTATTGTATATGTGTTGTTTTCAATATTAAATCAACTCATTTGTAAATTACTATTCAAACATTATTAGATCTATATGAATCGGCTATTTTACAGTGTAGTAGGACTTCACAGTAACTGGCGGTTTTGCAACACTTCCAACTCGCGTGTTAAAAATGATCAACGCGACATTTGAAAGGAAATGTGGATGAAGCCAACAGTTATCCTGCCCTGTTATTAGCAGCTTATCTACTATCAAACATGGAGAGCGGACAAGATCATGGACCTGTGGATTAAGACTGTGTCACTTAACAGAAAATCAAATGACACCTCTGCTCTAACAGCCAAGTGTTTAAGTTTTGAGTTGTAGTTGTAATTTAGTCACCATGACTGAGAGTCTTGGTGTGTTTGGTGACATCCAGCCAGTGTTCTAATGTGTGTGAATATTCTTATGTTACATAGATAGCAACACTTGCTGTCGTGCAGTGTGTGAGCTGCAGAGTTTCCTGTTAATCATAACGCTTTACATGATTGAGGTAACCAGACAGCTGAGTGGTTACTGCGCTTGGGATTGCATGAGAGTCACTAGTTCAATTCCTGACGGGTCAGACTTTTTGCGGCATGTCATTCCCCTATTCTCTGTCCCCACATTTCCTGTCTGCCTTCACTGTCCTATCAAATAAAGCCACAAAAAAAAAACTTAGTTGATCTGTGAGTTTAATTTAAGTGGTTAAGTAGTTCTTGGTCTGAAAAAGTTTGAGAAACACTGGTCTAACATTTCCTCAGCTTGTTTCTCTGATAACTTCAGAGCCAGACGTCCGACGACTAAAATCCTTCATCTGGTTCAAATATAGAGCTGAAAACCACCAAGGTGGAAAAAGTGTATGTGGCTTAAAACTAGATAAAAGTCAATGTTGCGCTTCTGTCAGACACACACTGACACATGATCATAGAGGATATGATGTCACTGACAGGCGACCAATGAAACGTTCCCATGATTAAAATCACAGATTTCTCTGGTTTGAGAATTGATGGAAACATTTGTGATGACGTAAGAACACAACTCAACAACATATAGAACACAGATCTAGTTGTTTTTAGATGTTTTATTGTGGAAAAATTACAGAGTGTAACTTTAAGGTTGATACTGACATGATCTCCCTTCTTTACAGTGATAAACATTCAGCCCCATCTGTTCCTCTCCATGTGTCTCTTACTGGAAGGCGACTGTCAGTACAGCATCAGGTCTGGCAGAGGCAGAGCCTGAGGCTGTGCATGTATAACTGCATTACAGGTGTACGTGTGGCTGAGATCAGCAGCGTGACGCCATCAGAGCAGAATCAGTTTCAGGTCAACTGTGGTGGGAAAGTTTCTGTGTCCGTGTACAGTGATGTAAATGTTGGCATTGATTTAACCTGTGGAGAATTCCTCAGGTAATTACTTAATGAAAGAAAAGTAAATAAAGTAAGTAAACTGTAAGTAAAACTGCATCATCACCAACTTTAATATGTTAAGAATTCAGACTAGGAGCCACGTATTCATATCAGAACTGCCATATATTCATATGACCACAGCTGTTTCTATACAACTGATCAGCTGGATCAGATTTTCTATTAACACAATGAGGAAATGTTCAATTTCGTATTTGCGAAGTAGAAAACACACAGGTACTGAATGTATCAGTAAAATGTTCACAAACCGTGTGTTTGTTTTCCAGCTAAATATCTGATCTGCAGATTGTGCCGTCATGGCTCTCAAGTTCACAACCTGTTTAATTACATTTGAACCTAAACATCCGTCTTTACTAACCTGAACCAAAGAGCTGTTTGTTGTCTGAACCACAGACGGGACTCTGGATGTGAACCTGGTCTCTGGTGGGACAGACCTGCACCTTGTAAACTGCGATCCGCCTCATCCACCTCCCGGTGCCTCCGAACATGACGCCTCCTTGAATCACATTTCATGTGATTGATCATAGTGTATTCCAGCTGCTACCCACAGCCACCTGCATCTGCTCTTATATCAGTAATGAGGTGTTATAATGAACAGAAATAGCAGACAAGAAGGAGGCAAATAACACGTGTCATCCACAGGTTCATTAGCTTTTAAATCAGGGTGGATCATCACGCTCACAACTTACCACGTAGCCATGGTTACACCCATGCAAGAGTGCAGGGAGTTAATTAACGACGAATGGTATTTTCAGAGACTGATTGTTCCGTGTTGATGGTCTTATAACTCAGACCATGCTGTCAAGCTCATCTGGAATTAACAGTTTTTGAATTCCAGATGTGGCCTCTCCTGCTCAGTCCAGGATCTCTCTGCTTCTGGTCTCCCACCCTGAGGAGGCAAAGGGATAGATGAGGAATAGAATCATTTTAATGATAGTCCACTAAAACCTTAGGCGTACGTCTAATAATGTGTACGGATGTATGTGTGAAGTGACACTGGACTTAACTTTTCTCTCTCTCTCTCTCAGTCATTTTCTCGGCACCTCGTGCTTTGCTTGTAAAAAAAAAAAAAAAATCCCTCATCAGTTTGCTACAGATTTTTGTACCATTAACCACTCAATATTACAACATGTAACAGCCACAGGAGGGAAAATGAAGCACCTCTCTCATGATTGGTCCATTTCTGATGTTAATCCTCCTGAGACATGCACTCCCATCCTGAGTCTGTATGAAGTCTTTGTGTTTGGCGAGAACTCCCCTTGGGCTCCTGCATAGTTGTAAGGCAATGACTTGCTCTTACTGTATGACCACAAATGTCTTCAGGCTCAGACTGAAAGACAGCAACATGTTACCAAGGACAATGCTGTTCATACAAACAGGAACATCATCAGTCAGCTCGTCCAGCAGTCGTTCAGTCACTCAGTAATCAGTCGTATCTGCGTGTGTGCAAGACAGATTCATTTTAAACGTACCCCCTCCTCTTTATCCTGTTCACCTCTCTGACAGACGGATCCAACAACCTTTTTTGTAGAGTAATGGAATTACAAATTTTGTAATGCCCCCTAGTTGCATGTGCTCTAGCTTTTCAAGTTTATGGCCAACACAGGGCACTTGAAATACACTGTGGGCACTCAGTAAGTGCACCATTTGCTCCTCCATTCCTGAGTTAATTTGTAACTAGCATCAGTGCCCTAGCAAAAAGGAAAATCCAGAAGTTTTAAAATGTTGCTGGCTGCAAGCGCTGCCCCATGGAATGGCTTGCAGAGCATACACAGGGCCAGTAGTGTGTGTAGAGCCCAGTGTAATTAAAGGGTGCTATAGTGCTGGCAGGACTGAGGTGAAGTTTGTCCCACTGACTCGAGGGATATTTCAGGAGGTGTGTTTAAGTGACAGAGTTGTGAGGAATGTTCCAGCAAGACTCTGAATCTTCCTTATTAACAGGGACGCTGGGGTTACTGTGTTTTCAGTTGCAACTCCTGTTTGTGTAGCTGCTTGTTTGTTGCTTTATTTATTTTCAATCACACCGAAGGAAAAATTCTTATCAAGCCAGTGAAAGGAAATTTAAACAGAAAAATGATTATTGATATTTTGTGGCTCACTCACTATGTGACTCTCAGTGAATGTGTAGTTTATGACAAACAGAGAATAGCTGCAGCCCTGCAGGATTCCCATCACTGTTAACACAGTTAGCTTTGTGTCACTGTGTTGTTCATTCTCCCTGTTTGGAAGCACATGGATAAATAAGGGGGGGGGGCTCCCTGTCCGTCACTGCTTCATTTCTACAATACCCATGAATAAGATGAGCAGGACACACTTGAGTTGATTGACTGAATCCTCTCTCTTGTCTAGTCTTCTTGTTTAAGACAGATTGCATCAAAGTGAAATGGAGCTGTGTCCGAATTGCAGCAGTGGACAGTGAGCAGTTTTCATGAGTCTGTGATGGATCATATTTATTTTGCTTTATTTTATTATTATTATTATTATTTTAGAGTTTTCTGACAAAGAGCCACTTTATTTCATCCAATCTTGATATTGCAGTAGCTAATGTGGAAATGATAAAATCCCCATTGGAGAATATCCAGAGTATTGGAGTGAACTGTGGCTTTCTTTTGTGAACAGTATTAATAATTTGAAGATAATCTGAAGTGACGCCTGCTTTTACAAAACGTTTAACATCCTACAGTAGGAGGCCAAATCATTATCAAGGCAAAAAGCATCCAAGACCTCCAGGCTTTCTTTGTCAGTGTCAAATGTTGTTAATTGAAATTTTCTTTGGGAATGTGCTTCGTTAAAGCACAATATCTAATGACTGTGGTTAATGATTGGATTTACTTTCCTAACAGTAACATACATGGACCTTCAGGTGGGTCCTGCTTTATTACTTTATCTTGGGGCCCTGTCTTGAAGTCGGTCCCTGTGTAAAGATGTAGTTTAATAGCCTTACCTGTACAGCAAATACTGCACTCATTTATTTCATTTTATATTTTTGGTAAATATTGCTACACTGATGACACTCAGCTGCTATACCTCCCATTCGAACCTGTCAGTAATGTTATTAATAATTCAGTTAGCTCTCTCCTTCACTGCCTTGACAGGGTGTGAAATATTGGATGGCAAATAACTGTCTTCAGTGAAACGATAGTAACACTGATGAGGTCTTGTTTGGTCCCCCTGACTCCAACAGGGGTGTAACACATCTCTTAGGCCCCTCACCTCCATGCTCCGGGTAAAAATCTTGGTGTCATCTTCGATTCAGGTCTAAAATTCGACAAACAAATAAACACCATTGTGATAGGTTGCTATCTGCAGCTAAGAAACATCGCCAAACTCAAACCATTCCTCTCTTTCAATGATCTGGAGGTTGTCATAAACGCCTTCATTCCTCCCGGCCGGAAGACTGCATTGCCCTCTATTTGGGCGTTACCCAGTCCACCTTGTCTCAACTATAGCACCCATACTTGCATCCCTGCACTGGTTACCAGTCAAATACTGTATTGAGTTTAAGGTTCTTTTATATGTTTTTAAACGTGTAATGTGTAAGATCATGCTACTCGCTCCACCTCCACAGGGGGCAGCATTTCACCTCTTCGCCCCTGTCCAGTTAATCATGTTGCTGAAATTGTTGATAGCACTTAAACTAATTATGAATACTTGTAAGTTTTTATTTACCTATAGAAATATGAAGGCAAGGGAATACTGCATGATACATGGGTGTCATCATCCCAAAAGACAGAATCAGAAAATTTGATTTATTACCAGGTAGTTTTTTACTTACAAGATATTTGGCTTGGTGTTTGGTGCAGTATCCAATAAACATATTAACATGAAATAACAATAAAAAGGTCAAATACTGCAACATTCAAAAATATAAATATATGTAGATACACATTAAAAATTAAAACAATGAAAAAGATACTACACAAAAATACTATAACTATGTATAAAAGTGTTTAAGAAAGACAAAACTCCTGCTGAGCAGGATGTGCAAAAGATCACAGTATAGACAATATGTGTTCTGTGCAGGGATAATACTGTTGATGGTTGATGAGGCCAGACACAGAAGAAAAGGCAGGTGCTGGTCCAACACTGGGGAGGACTGGACTGGACTTCTGGTCCTGATACAGACAAACATGTGAGAGGACAATTAGTTTAGATCATACAAGTTCTTTATATTCAAACATGTTAGGTCTGTTGTGTTTGTATAATAAATAGTGAGGATAGATATGAATATGCTAAAATGAATACAGTATGAATATTGACATGAATATGCTGAGATATACACAATGTGAACACTAGTAACAGTATGAATATTATCAAATGTAAATGCAAAGAAACGAAGAGTAAACAACTAGATGTATGATAAGAATTCACTGTTATATAGTGTGTATGTAACCAATAAACAATACAGAGTGGTACTGATATGGATATACTGTGAAATACATAACAAATATAGGCAGTGGTATAATATTCATTATTCTGAATCAGCAGTATGAACATGTATACACTGTGGCTCTGACATAATCACAGTGGGATAGACAAGTGGTGCAGGGTGACAGCTGAGGGGAAGAAGCAGAGGATCAGATCAGTCTCTTTGTCTGACTTGTAAAGGTGAATGAGATTTACTCACCTAGACCCTCCACACTGTGTCTGTTCACTCTCTGCCATTGGTGTTGGTGGAACAGGTGGAGGCGGTGTCAGTACAGGCTCAGGTCCTGGTAAAGACTGAGGTATGCTGAAATCTCCTCAGAAATGCTGCCTGATCTCGTAACAGTAATGTAAAGTGGTTAAAACATGGTGAACCGATCGATATGTATACACTCAGTCTACTGGATCCATACAATCTCAACGTACAGTCATCAGTTATATAATAAGCCTAAAGTTAGTGACACAACTAGCTGGCCAACAGTCGGCAGGAAAAGGCCCAATTCTACTAAACATTAGATGTTACTCACCAGTCTAAAAGAAAAGTTGCAAGCTCGGCATCAAACCGCATCTCTTTACTCAAGAGCTGTCTCCAGCGATGGGAAGCCAAACCGAGATTTACTCATGTGTTCTTCTTTTCTTTGCCGTTGAACGTGGATTCTTGTCGGGAACGGTCCTTTGGGATGGATATAAAGATCGCTTTCTAGGAGCTTCAATCATCTCTTTGTTTCTGTGATGCTAGTCAGGAGCTGTAACTTCAAGCTAGACGTTATGCTGACTCACACAGCATCTAGTGTCACAAAGTGGTATTGCAACACGGGAAAGGTCGGGGCTAGATGGTTAGCATGCTAATTTCAGTAGATGTCTCAGAAATTCAATAGATGGAGGTCTTGGTTATGACATCATTACTGTGGCTCCTTCACACACTGTTGATTATGTTAGTTCATTTTTTGAACATTTTAAACTAAAATCCTGGCCAGATCTTACACATGGCCCCTTTAAGGCGTTTCACATTCTAGCACCTGAGTACAGTTCCTCCGCCCCCTTTCCATCCCAGATCCCTCACATCTTCAGACCATCTGCTCCTGGCCGTCCCTCGAGCGAGGCTAGGGGAAAAGGTGATAAGAATTTTGTGGTAGTTCCCGCAAAACTTTGGAACAGTTCTTTTAATTAAGTGTTCCCCCTCCATGGACATATCTAAGACTAATCTTAAAATCCACTTTTTTTTCTTTGGCTTTTGAGTGTCCCGAAGATTTTATCTTTCACTTTTATCGCCTGTTTTTTTTATTTCAAACTCTTCCCTGTCTGTCTCAGACTATGGGATAGTTAAGACTTCACATTTTAGCTGTTATTATGTTGTGCGGTTTTCGCTGTATATTATTGTATACCATCCGGTCAGCTCTGGTTGTTTTAAATGTGCTCTATAAATAAACTTGATTTTTATGGCTTTGAACATGCCCACAAGACAGAATAAAGATTAATGTATAATTAGGCTCGGGTGATATCCAAAATTCAATTTAATATAGAATTGAATATCTTAATACAGTCCAGCCATAATATATAGTATTATCCAGCCCATAATATATAATATTGTCACTATTAATTATCATCAATTACGATATAATTATATTGTTGTTTTTATGTTTCATGTGTGTTTTTTATGATATAAAATTTTATTAGGTATTTTTAAATGTGCTTTATGAAAAATCTGATTTGATTTAAATTTGTCCTCATAATAATTAGCTGTTATCAACTAATCTTGGTTAATTGGTACTGATTATGGCTTTGAACATGCTCACAAGACAAAATAAAAATGAATGTATATTTAGGCTTGGGTGATAAACAAAATTTGATTTGATTTCAAAATGTAATATCTTGACACAGTCCAGCCATAATATATAGTATTATCACTAATAATTGTTATCAATCATAATATAATTATTTTGTTTTAATGTTTGAGTTGTTTAATATGTAATTATATTATTCTATTATATGTTTCAGGTATTTTTTACAATATATAATTATATTATTGTATTTCTTTATAATATACTGTATATTAAACCCCTTTTAAACATAATTAACACTGCAGGTGTGGACTGGAAATGAAATGTTTACTGTGATCTTTGGTCATTTAACTAAGTGTTTTAACCACCAGTCAGACATGAAACATGATATTGTTCAGTCTGACTTACACTACTGATGTCCATTGCAGATAAACATCCATAAATCTGCTTAGAGATTCTATTAAAAAAAAAAGAGTGCAGAACATCATTCAGAATCCTCCTGTTTCACACTTTTCTTCAGTACCACAGTGATACTTGTCTGTACATCCATGGTTACACTGAAAACCTGTTACAAAATAAGAACAGAATTTGTTTTTATCAGGTTCCTTCAGGTAATCGACAACATGTCTTATGTTCTGCTAATTTTCTCTTCATGATAAAACCTGTTTGCTGTGGAATTAATGATATCAATAATTACTGTATGTTTGTAAGTGTTCAGTGGTCAGATTGTGTTTCTGTTGGATTTATATACATTTTCCATCAACAATGAGTAGCTTATTGATCATTATCCCACAGTTATTTGAAAGTCTTTTCTCAAAAGTAGCTTAACGTTCTGAAACGTCAGGAATGATCTGATGAACATTATGAAAACTTTCCCTCAACGACCTCATGAACATTGTCTTTACTAAGACTTGTACCTTATGGTATTCATGCACACTCTGACTGTAACATTTATCTCTGTTGTTTGCCTGCAGTGGTGATCATGTGCATGGGAGCAGACAAGATACGAGAGATCATGCTGGCTGCTCACAGACGACGGCTGACCAACGGCAGCTACATGTTCTTTAATGTTGAACTCTTTAACGCCTCTTCTTATGGTAAAGTTAACGTCACATACTAATGATGAAAACTAATTTTCTGCAGTGTTAATGGATGCATAAGCTTCAAATGATCTACAGTGCAGTCCGTAAATATTTGGACACTAACACAGTGACAGTGACAGTACTACGTGAGAATGTGAAAATGACAAACTGTGACCTGTGCCATCTGTGACATTAGATTTGAAATGAAATAATGACTGAGTCTGAAGTGTTCGCTTTCTGATATTGGGTAAAAATATTGGAACTGTAGTCATGTCATTTTGTTTAAGTTGAAAGCTCTTTCTCTCAGGACACAGGTGGAGACAAGACTCCATATGGCTCTTCCTCTGCCAGAAGCAGAACTAGGCAAAATGTTCTTGGGCCCACTTACCCCGCAACCTGTGTCTGTGGATACGGCCATCACAGGCCTTGAACATGACACTGAATGTAATTTGTGTGCTAGAGAATCGTAATGAATGTAATTACAAGGTAAACTGGGCAGGACTTTGTCTTCTTTAAACAGCTTCCTCTGGGTTTTTCTTTTCAGTTGTCATTGTGTTTTATTACATTTTCTTTTCATTTCCTCCCAGAGGCCCCTGTTCTGTGAACGCTGCACTACAGCCACTTACTTAGCACAGCACTTTAGTGTCAGTCTGTCTGGAACTGATTCTGATCAAACAATAATCTTTGTCTAATATCTCTGTCACTCTTCAATTACCTTCCAGGTAACGGCTCCTGGAGGAGAGGAGATAAATATGACAGTGATGCGAGGCAGGCCTATGCTTCTCTGAACACGGTGACGCTGCTCCGGACAGTCAAGCCCGAGTTTGAAAACTTCTCCATGGAAATGAAAAAGTCCACCGAAGAAACGGGACTTCATGACTGCAGAGACTGTGGGAGTGTACGTATGTGTGTGTCCGTCTCGCACTGAAACAAACTGATGCTGTTGAGTCAGGTGGTATTGGTCTGTTTTTATAATTGCCAAATCAAAGAGCACATTTATATATACCAGCCACTCTGTGATTTGCCAACAATTAAAAAAAAAAGACTAATAACACTGAAATGTGCAAGCTTCAAAAAGTTGTTATTAATATAATATTTTAATTACAGATGAACAGTTAATCGAAATATTATCAAGATCGCAATACGGCCAACTGCAATATCCAAATCACAGGAGCTTTTTTTGATGAAGGTAAAATCACAACAACAGACCATAAATGAAGCGTTGTGTTGCTACAGAGACGCCCCTAAAAATCATATTCTCCAGATGTAAAGGAACATTTTTTTTCTGTGAAATTCACACTGAAATCATATCACAGTATCTGTCAAAATAATCACAGTGTAATTTTTTTTGCATATCAGTCAGCCCTAATTTTAATATATACAGAAAAAAAGTGACAGCTCCACCTCCAATCAGGAATCACAGGATACAAAATAACAGCACTGCCAATTTACTATGTGCAGAGGAAACAGTGCTGACTTCCTTGTTTAAACCATGAGGCGACAGCGTTTCATGTGTAAATCCAAAATGTTACAGCACCTCATACACATGTTCCACAGCTGCAGTGCAGGCTTCACTGTAGCTGACCTGCCCCTCCTCAGAGGTGTAACTGCATGTTGGGGCTGCAGAGATAAAACATGGGGAGAGCTGTGATTGGTCAGAGTGGGCTGCGTGTGTTCTCTCAGAGTGTGCGTCCGGTGTTGATGGAGGTTGTTTGTAGTCTCCATAGCTTTGGACAATTTGAACATTTGGCCTGATGACAGTGCTGAAGAAAAAGTGTGGTGATTATTAGGATTCATCCTCTGGGGATCATAAATGTCGGATGCAGAAGTGTTTCATTTGATAAGTACATTTTCTAATCTGATGAAGGTGCAGGATGAAAGGTCAGTGGATCACCACAATCAGTAGGCCTGATCCTCTGGTTACCATGAATGTCACGAAGTTGATGAGATATTTCAGTCTGGCATTGCTATCCATGTAGCCACACTGCTAGCATGGCTAAAAATGGGGTTAGGGTCATGGAGATGCCATGGGAGGGTGTGAAGGAGGAAATGGTGGGAGGAAATGAATTCCCCTGAGGATACATGTCTGCAGGTCTGGGCAATACACACACCTTTTATATCTCAACAGTGCACTGTGCAGGTCCCTCTTCTAAATCTATGATACCCAGAAAATAAATGCTGTTTTCTGGCTTTAGGGCAAGACAAAGATTCCCTGAACTGTTCCTCTCTCCAAAGCAGCCGGCCCTTTTCCCCAGTAACTGCATCAGTGTCTCTGTGTTATAGGTGTCCTTCCTCTGTGACCTCTTTAGGTTTGTGTTGACAATATTCCCTTCGCCGTGGCAGTTGTGAGTCACCTCAGTCAGCTCAGGCGACACTGTTCTGGTTTGGAGGGGCTCAACAAACCTCTGGCTTAAGAACAGATGATTTCTGGTTGGTTTTTTTTTTTTGTTTGTTTTTTTTAAATATGACAAACCTTTGTTGCCTCTAGCTTTTAAAAAGTCACTATGGCTGATCTCATAGCAGAGCTGCTGTCATTAAGCTGTGTTTGTGTTCATTTTGTCTGATAATGTCATCATCGTTTAAATGTGTTAATGAAACCATCAGGTTTGTTCATTTGGCTGCATTGAGACACAGTTTAGGTGATTCACAAAGAGCTTTTCTCCTTCTCCATCCATCCATCCATCCATATGCGCTCAGGGTCACATGGTGGCTGGAGGCAGCTGACATTGGGCGAGAGGCAGGGTACATCCTGGGCCAATCACAGGCCTACTGTTCTCCTGCTCTCTCCCTTTCATTAAATACATACAGGAAAAACACGTTCTGCTGCGTCAGAAACAAATAAAATGCATCAACAACTAACAATTCAGTTGCCAATAAAGACCGTTATCGATCAACATTCACAAGTGAACGTTTAGGAGATGTGGGCTTTAATATGAGCTTTAATAATTCAAATAATAACATTGAAATAATCAAAGCCTGGCAAAGTCCAAACCTTCCCAGGTGACTGTTCCAGGCAGCTCTGTGCTGATTGTGACACAGGACTCCGACATACTGGATGGTGATGATGCTTTGACATTGAGCCAGTCTTCACATCAAGGTGCACGACTGAAATGTTGAGTGTGTTACCTTCTGTTATCCCACTTGTCCGCTGAGCAAAGAATGACATAACTGAGTCGATAGATTGTTTCCCATGTCTTTTCGGTGGCGTTCATACTCGTACTCGTACTTGTCCCACGGTCCTTGAGCATGACATTGATGTTGAAAAGGCCAAGATCGTTTCATAAATGACTTTCACAAAGTAAATGCTGTTACAGTCCCCGATCCCTATCCTCTGCTGCGGTTGGAGGACGGCATCGGTAGCTTGGGTGCAGCCAGATACGTCAGTAAATTGGACCGCCGCTAACTGACCGCACCTGCAAACAACAACAGCCCTTTGAGCAGCACACATAGCAACCTCCGCCTTATCATCCACCTCAGCTTCCTCCGCAAAACCTTGCATCAACACAGTATCAGACAAAAAACTAATTTAGTCTCGGAGGGGCCAAAAAAGTTAGATGGGTAAGCCTTGCCCTGTTGACCCCCACCGACAATGCCAGGCCAGGTGTGTGAGCCTGTATTTAAGTCATCACTTTTCCAGAGCAACCTCTGAAGACATTGTTACTGTGCATCAGTGTCAGCTGCAGTACAATCACCTTCTCTTTATAACTTCATTCTCCATTTCAGGTCAACATGTTTGTTGAGGGGTTCCACGATGCCATGATGCTGTACTCCATCGCCTTGCATGAAGCCATGAAGAGCGGCTACAGTAAGAAGAATGGAACGGCGATCACGTCACGCATGTGGAACAGAACATTTGAAGGTAAAAACGCTGCAGGCCAAAGGTTAGAAGAGTTACTCCTAAGAAGACAGCGGCGTGTTTGCTGCGTCAAGCTTTCGGTTTTCCTTTAAAGCCGTCTTTAGCCGTTTATTCTGCTGATGTGTATTCGTAGGATAAAACATCAATGCAGCCAGTGCTCTCTATGTCGTGATTGAAAAGTTTAATACCTACTGAGATATGAATCAGATATGAAGAACCACACTGCTGTCACTCAGTTTAAAATAGAAGTTCCTGTTGCGCCTGCGCCTTTAAAACAAGAACTCACTGTTGTGCTGTTCTGCTTCCTGTTGATAGAAATATAAAAGACTTTATTTTTAACTAACAAGTTACTGATGAACATGACTATAACATTTCCCTAATTACACTAAAAGCAACGGAGAAGAAACAGACAAGACTGGACTCACTCGAGAAGCTTTCCATGTGTTTGAATGTTCAGTGAGGTTAAATAAAAAGAAACAGTGTAGACTATAAAGTTTTATACTGTAAAAGATAGAGCTCTTGGTTTCACTTTAAGGTTAATAAGTTGACCTTCATTGGAGGGGGGGTTAAGTCACCAGCAGCGTGAGTCAAACTGAAACAGGCTAGTTTACACTGCTGCACATTTTCCCTGCAACAGTTTCATCTCGTCGTGAATCTTTAGTGTAAACTGGCTTTAACAGCTACAGTCATTCTGAGCATTGTGCAACCACAATGCATTTGGCTAACAGTCCTATAACTGTGGCAGTGTCGAGGCTGCTAACGTTAACCTTCCTCTCCTCTCCTCTGCTTTTGACTCTATGGCAGCTCTTATGCCTTTAGGTTTATAGAAGTGAAATAAATGGCAGAGCTCTCCTGCACTGTATTTGTTGAACTGTTACAGGCAGAACTGCCCTGTCCAGTAATTGTGGCAATGTGGCCAGTTCCTGCGTTTATGCAATTAAAACTGACGTCAAAAGCAAAACAAGAATCAAACTATGAAAATCCACAAGGACCTACATATTATCATAAATATAAAACTGAAAGGCAACTACTTGGATTACATCCCAGATAATCCGGGCATGGAGCACCTCCGTGAAAATCCCAACCCTCGCTCTGACCCCCGACCCCCGACCCAACCGGTCCGATTCTAACTGGATCCTTTTGAAAATAGCGGGTATCGTCCCTTGTCTTAAAAGCACATGCGCAAATTCAGACACGCTATCCTTTAAGATTAAAATGTACTTAGTTAGTTTAGGTTTATATGCAATGACTATAAAACATTTAAATGTAATGAGTAAATCCATAATAAAACGTACTCTTCCCACAGAGTTCATTTATTATATGAATAAAATGTATTAAAACTTTTACTTAATAAATTCTCGCTCTCACTGAATCTTAATATTACGTTGTAAAAACTATGATGGTTAATCTAGTACATTTTACTCGTTTGTCAGTGTGTGAACGAGACATAGCACTGGCGTGAGAGTAAGACCAGGGATTTCATTGTTTGCTGCTGGTGAAGACAACAAGGTCATCAACACTAATTAATTACAATTACAATTCATTATCCATGTTCCATTCACCACTGGTAGTCAAGTCTGATGTCTTTTGTTTTTAAAAATCCAGAAAAGGGTTACATGACAGAAGCTTGATGAATCAGGGAAGGATCCATCTTAAGTGATCATGAGGCAATCAGGAAGTGAACATGGGTGTCTGTGTCATCAGCCATTTCTCAATACAGAGTTTGCCAAAATTTGATATGTAGCACACTGCCTCTGTTCATTTCTTTAGTTTATTTTCATTGAGATGTGGTGGTATATTTGTACACGTTGTTAAACTGTTAAAACAAATCACATATTTTCATCAGAGATAACACTTTTTCTACCAGGACGAGCTGCCGATACTGTTTGTTGATCTCACCCGGTAGGACGGGCCTCACATCTCCAAAAAAACGCTCAAGCAGATTCCCAAACAGGCGTTATTTGGATAAACTGACACATATTTGAAGTTAAAACTTAATGAATGATACAATAACAGACTTAGTGTGAAAACTGTTTCGCCTTTGAGCCTGACTCAGAATCTCTGCCTCTGTCGCTATTTGGTGCGAAATGCATTCTGGGATACTTAGCTGTCCCAAGTCCACACAAGTCCCGTGCTGATGCATCCTCGATAAAAATGGGCGGAGCGAGAACACGTCCTGATATTTGATCTGTGCTTGGGTAGATGTTGACTTTGAATTGGAGCAGTACTTGGACTGATGAGATTTCACACATTCAACACAAATACAGAGAAGAACGCAGTCTAATCTGTTTCTGTTCATCCAAACTAAAACACAACCCTGGAGTTTTCAAACTAAAACTGGGTCAAGAGTGTTTCCAAAAGTCTCGCTGTACAATAATAAAGACTGTTGCCCTGGTAAAGGTTGGTTTCATGGCTGGACAGATGCATTAGATTTTACAGGCATCCTCGGTAAACCACTAATTCTTTATGTGTGAAACTAATTACAACAAAGCTCAATTGTAAACTCAGCCTGTAATCAGACAGTTGTTTCACTTTTGAGACAATAAGTTCAATAAGAAAAATCAACGTAATTAAAAAAGAACAATTTTATTTAAAATGTAAAAAAATAAGATTAGTAACCCCCATATTTTATGGCAAACAGAACGAAACGCTCCATTCAGTTAAAAATACAAATATTCTTGCCGCTCTCTGTTCAAAATAAGAGCATCCACATAAAGCACACCTGCAGGGCGATACTGTGTGAGAAGTGTCTCCTTCAGTTCATTAAATCCCTGCAGCACCTGAAGGCAGCAGGACTGATGTAGTTAAATCCACAGCCTCTGTTCACTGTTTACCTTCATTAAATGACGTGACAACGACACCAGGCTGTGGTGCAACCACACACACCTCTGCACACATGACACGAGTCGGCAGCAAAGCTCAGGTCAGGGTTTTTGATACCCACACCCAGCTGACCCACAAACCGCTGACTTTTAGCTCTGTCTCTCTTTCTCTCTCCCTCTCTGGTTCGTGGTCAGAATCAGCTGTTACAAAATGTATATAGCACACGATTCATCTTTTATTTATTATTATTCCTATTGATAAAAATATAAATCATGAGAATAAGAAAAAAGAAGAAAAGAAGCTGCTGTGCATCTTTCAGCATCACAGAGCTAGAGAGAGAGGGAGAGAGAGAGAGAGAGAGAGTAGGAAGAGAGGACTAGTAATAACAGTTTAGCCTATAGAAGGCAAAGTTTCCATAAATTATTTTGAACTTTGCTTATAACTAATCTAGCTTACCTGAATGTACTGACCCTCAGGTCGACCCATGAATCACTACTGGTTATAGCTGGATATCCTCTACGTTATTGGGAGTGTAGCTGAATGATGTTCTAATTGTTTTCATGATGGCGGACAGGAATCGCAGGCCAGGTGTCCATGGATGATAATGGGGACAGGAACGGAGATTTCTCTTTGATGTCCATGACCAATGTTGAGGAGGGAACCTATGAGGTAAGAGGAATCAAAAGTCCATGTCCCGCCCCCGAGGTGCTGACACACATCTGAATGATAACATGTTGCATTAATCCACAGGTGGTGGCCAACTACTTTGGAGTAAATGGAACTTTCCAGATGCTGCCAGCCTTTAACACCGACCACTTCACTCTCAAAGGAAGACATAAAGCACACGCTGAGATGCCAGAAAAATCATGTAAGTGTTCACTACTGTTCAGCTATCTACAGTACGTGTGACGTTAAGTGGGATGACTCCATGTTTTAACCAGTAACTGTTCTAAACAGGTGGGCTGGGAGTGTCAGCTCTGACTGGAGTCATAGTGGGAGCTGTTCTGGGAACTGCGATGCTTATAGCATTCTACTTTTTCAGGTAACTATAGGGGATGTTTATCATCTCTTTTATACTTATACTGTCATGTTCAAGTACTGTCACTGAAACACATCCAGCTGCCTTCCAACTCACTGGCTGAGAGACTCTTTATTATGTCTCCAGTCAGGCATCATGTTGTCAGGTTGTCCATCTCATTCTCATGTACGTGATATCTCAGTAACACCTTGAGGGAACTTCTTCAGATTTGGCACAAACATTCACTAGGACTCAAGGATGAACTGATTAGAATTTGGTGGTCAAAGGTCAAGGTCACTGTGACCTCGCAAAACAAGTTTTTGTCTGTAACTCACAAATCTATACGCAAATAATGACACAATTTAACTCAAATGTCTATAAGGATAAAATGAAGTGATGACATTTTATATCCAAAAGGTCAAAGGTCATATCACTGTGACATCATAATATTCTGCAATAATAAACACAGATTGTGACCATATTTCCTGTAGCTTGTCTGATTGGTGGAGGCATCCAACCATGAAGAGGTGATTCTAGTCAAGGCCTTGACTCAGGTCTTTTGGTTTTAATCACCAACCTCACAGCTGAGAAAGTCAGACAGTCACACAGGCTGGGAACAGGCCTTCAGTTGAACCAAACTGTCTGAACCTTTCATTTCAAAATTATAGCAAAAGTGAGCACGACCAAATGTCATATAGTTTTGTATTGCATAGAAAAAACTGTGCACATAGTTATTTTCATGTAAGTGCAGAACATGTACTGTCGGTTGAAGCTGAAAAAGAGAAGCACAGTTTAGATAATACTTTAAATTTTCCCACCAAATCAGTAATAACACTCACCAACAGCTGTCTCAAGAGGTGGAAATAAACACCAATGTTTACTCTTGTGTATATCACGTATTTTATTATTATTTTTTATTATTTTACCTGACTTACTTTGTAATGACTTTTCAGTAACAGATGTTCGTGACCGTTCACCTGCTGACATGCTGCATCAGTGTAGTGTCTCATCTCCATTTCTGTCACTGCTAGAGTTTATTGCTGCTCTGTCTAAACACAGTTAATGTTGTTTTCTTCATCACAGTGTCTAACTACCTGCTGTACATTTAAATTCACACTTCTGCTCCAGCTGCTTCATCAATTCATCGGTTGTTTACATGCTATTCAGATCTGCTAGTTACTTTAGCTTAGCAGTTAGCACTGGCTTTTCTCTCTCTCTCTCTCTCTCTCTCTCTCTCTCTCACTCAGTGTGTGTTGAATCAACAGATGAACTTGATCATCAGAGTGTGGTGTTGTTGTAACTTCAGTGTAGAGGATTGTGATGTCAGCTGTCTTACCTTTGACACACAGCTCTGCTCGTTAAAGGGATAGTTCAGGTTATTTGACGTGGGGGTTGTGTGAGGTACTCATGAATATTCATCACATTAACCACAGTAGATTCTGTTCAGTGCGCTCCCTGTTAGGAAAGCCGACTGTGAGCACCTGGCAGAGCTATGTGTTGCTGTGCACGGGACCACGAGAAAAAATGTGTTTTAGAGCCTTTCAAAAACGCCGACTGAAACAATCCAATATCAGTTTACATGCAGCTTCATGTAGAATATTTTCAGCGGTTTACCTTCCAGTGAAAACAGCACTTTCCTTTGGAACTACATTTTTCAACCGCTGAACTACCGTATTCCTACGCACAAGCGCACCTACAAAGTACACTGTATTAGTTTTAAAAAAGCCCTTCAGTGACTAAAATTATATGATAACCGGTGAACACTACAAAAAAAGAAGATCCAAGAGGAGTTGAATCAAGGGCAATTGTTTCATCTTCAGTTCAGCCTCAGTTGGATAAGCACGACCTGGATGACAGAGAATCCTCACTGACATCTTTCATGTTGTTCATCCCTCTGCAGAAAAAACTACAGGATCACCATCGAGCGTCGTGCACATAGTGAAGAGGGCGACACCCGGAAGCACCGTCAGTTACGAGAGGACTCCATCAGATCAAACTTCTCGGCAGCGTAACCAGCAGCAAGCCCCCCCCCCCCACCCCTCCCTCCCTCCCTCCCTCCCTCCCTCACAGAGAATCACACATCTGAATGTGACCAAAGACTGATTTTGTGTTTGTATCCTTCAGTGTTTTGATTTATTGTAACTCAGGACAGTTGTAACAGTCACAAAGCACCACTTGTGTTCCTTGATGTTCCTCCATACAAACGTATATGATTGTATTGGTGTATAGAAAGCTTTGGCCATAATATTCTTTAAGGAGTTTTAAAGAATTTATTTTAAATATTCAGACAGGGGTTACATGACTGTGAATGATTCAGAACAGTGTATGTAACACTACATTATCATGCACTAGCAGGGTGGGCAAGGTCTGCTGTACTTTTGCCTTTCAGGTTGACAAATAGAGGCCTCGTGTTTGAGGGTAGTGAACGATAATGGCAGAGCAAAACTTGACACATCTGGAGTTAACTGACTAAAAATGGATATAGGCTAGATCTATATCTATATGTATAGGCTATAAGCTACTGATATTAAGCTACTGATATGTTTTCAGATCACCAAAACCTTGTTGAGATCCAGCAGCCTCCATACAAATCAAATCCCGTATGAAGTAGTGTGAGAAACACTGGGTCACATAGCATCTCCTCTACACCTTCACACTGGCTCATTTACAGGGTTTCCCTTTTAAAGTTGTCATACTTTATAAAGTTTGCTTTATAACGGTTAATAGATTCTTCACTAATAATTCATAGATCAGTAATAAGAACAACCTGAGATGTGTTTTGGTTATTTTTGCTTAATGGCAAATCATCCTCCAAATGAACTAAAGGAAATCTACGACTTATAACAATCTTTTTTTAATCTTCTTTTTTTTTTTGTACCCGTGGCCTTTAGTTCTGTCAGTTATGATCATCCCACCTGTCTGATCTGTACGTAGCAAAATAACTGTGTCCTGAGGTATTACAGATTACTGTGGTGAGTACAATCAAACGCCTTGTATTTGCTACTTTAAGTTGTTTGACTCCTCCTTTATGACATCTCCGGTACAGAGTCGTCATAACTGATTGAACCAACGGCCAGACCTACAAGAATAGTAATTACAATACAAACAGATGATGTCTTGAAAAACATACACCACTGGTCAAAGGTTTTGAAACACCTCAATTTACCAGCTGTGAATTTTATATAATTCAGTGTCTCAGAATTTCTAAAATTAAACCATAGAAAAAATAAACAAGTCATAGAAATTTCTTGTGAAACTAAAAGTTCTTTCTACAATGGAAATCAAGTATTGCTCAAAAAGGTGATCAAACACTGCCGCAGAAGTTCCCACTAATGTGTCACTTGCAGGTGGCTTTGCTTTTACCTTCTGTCACGTTCATCCCAAACCAGCTCCATGGAGATCAGGTCTGGAGACTGTGCTGGTCTTCATCATGTGAAGCCTCCACTCGGTTCTGTTCTCCTAATGTTCTGTTTGTTTCAGCACTGCCTTTGTACAGACAGAGGGCGTTTCAGTCATCAACCTGTAGGAATTGTTTCATTAACTTTCAAGGCATTTACTTCCATTTCCTGTTTTCTATTTGTTTTCTTTTTTCTTTTTTTTTTTTAAACCTTGGTCAGTTTACCACTGACCTTTGTACCATTTAAGGTTTTCCTTTGGAAGTGAGCTGCTGAAATTTGAATAAAAACTGGAAAAATCGAGGTGTTCTCAAACTTTTGACCAGTACCATATTTTCCTCATAGAGCTATCTAAAATTCAAAGCCAGTTTCCTGCTGGAGGAAAAACAGTAGTTGTTTTTATTAATGGTTTATTATTGATGCATTCATTATTGAATTATTTAACATTACCAAAGAAATATGTCCCAAATGATGAACTCTTTCTAAATATTCCTGCTCAGAAAGTGGAACAGAACTCATCATTAACTGATATTCATGACAAATAATATTTCTGTGTTATAAAGCCAGATGTGTGATGGTTCTATAAACAGTAGAGACTGCATTAAAAAGAGAATTTAACTCCACATTAATGAATTTTTATGTAAGTCTCTGTCAGTTGAGTTGCATTATTTATGCAGGATTTAAAGTCAAGGTTTTTATAGAAATTAAATAAAGACAATGAACTTGGTAAAAAAAAAAAAAAAACCTTCTGTTGCTTCACTTTGTGAGTCTGGGAAAATATTCTGATGGTGAACTGATTTATTCTGGAGAAACTGACTCAAGTCAAGTGAGTTCATTAATATGCTCCATCACCTTTGGTTTGTAACTGGGAGAGAGCAGTGATTGGTCAGCAGGTCTGAGGGGTCTGGAGCTGGAGGGGACGAGCGGTTCAGTGTAACCTGGAGCCAGTCCACACAAAGCTTTAGAGACAAATGAAAAGTCTCGGAGGAAAAAGTCCAAAGAGGTTAAAACTCCAGCTACACTTTTGTTTGGTTTTGTTTGCCTATGTGTGTGTAGAGTGCAAAGTGTACGATGACAAATCGAGTGTGGGGGTCGGGGGTCGACTTTTTTTCCCAGGGCAAAAGGAAACCAGCACAGCCTTCAGTGAACCGAAGTGTTACAGTCCTTACAGTATCTTGCCTGTTTAACTCAAGCTGTCAACAAATGTAGGAGTAGAAGTATAAAGTAGCATAAAATGGAAATACTCAAATGAAGTACAAATACCTCAAAACTGTACTTTAGTACAGTACTTAGAGTAAATGTACTTAATTGCTTTCCACCACTGCTGATATAATTACTTGTATTGTTATATTTCATAGCTCTTCACTCTGTAGAGCTTATAGATCAAGCCACAGACCAAAGAGGATATCGATTAAGAATCTCATATCTGTGCCTGTAACGAGAAGTAGTTCAGGTGGATTAGCTAACATGAAACCTTCTCCTCCTCTATAATCTGCTTCAGTTTTTAAATCTAGAAAAGAGCTTGGGTTGCTATATATAAATGCAAGAAGTCTGGTCTCTAAATTGGACTGTTAATATTCTGATCCAACAGGCAGATCCAGATATTTTAATCATCTCTGAGTCATGGATAAAAAAACTATTCCACATTCTAATATACAGTAAGTGTTAATGGTTTTAACCTTTTTAGAGCAGACAGAAAAGGGAGAGGTGGTGTAGTAGCTATCTATGTTAAAACATGTTTCATTGTATCAGTGCTACTCCCTTCATCTGTCCCTTGAGAGTTTGAATGTCTGGCTCTGTCAGTAAATCTGGGGAAAAAACAACAGTGACAATGATTAAGGCAAAAGGAATTTCATAAACTTTGACATTCAAGGGTTCCTGCATGAATTAAACATGTGTGACTTAGATAGAGTGACTCTCATATCTGACCCAGACCTGGTCTTAACTTATTTCTCCAGCACTTTTAATTCTATTGCAGACAAACATGCTCCTTTTAGGAGACTGAGGATTAAGGACAGACATATTCCCTGGTTCTCACCCGAACTATCTGTAGCAATTACTAAGAGGAACTTGGCATGGGCCAAAGCTAGAAGAAGTGAGGCTGCTTCAGACTGCATATTGATCAGGTAGTTATAAAATAAATCCATTGCTATGATCAGGAGAGCTAAATCTACATATTATCTCAATTCCTTATACCTGAGTGCCGATAATCCAGCTAAATTCTGGAAAACAATTAAATCAGTGAAGAATAATTCTGCCACTGCACTTCCCCCTCAGTTACAGTGTGACTGTGGTCCCATAACTTATAAAATATAAATTCTTAATGCTTTTAATTCTCATTTTATTGAATATCTGTCAACAGAGTAATGAGCCCCCAAGTCGCAGGAATCCTTGTAGTTTCTGTTTTAGTCCACTGTCTGAAACAGAGGTGAGAAATGCTCTTCTGAAGATAGACCTAAAGAAGTCTACTGGTGCTGGTCAGCTTGACCACAGTCTTCTGAAGATAGCTGCTCCGGTCTTAGCCGGGCCCCTAACTTATATTTTTAACCTGTCTCTTAGCTCAGGAATTGTTCCTAAGATCTGGAAATCTGCACACGTTTCCTCTTCATAAGGGAGGAGACGGTACTTATTTAAATAATTATTGTCCAATCTCCAAGCTCTCTTGTTTAGCCAAGGCCCTTGAATCTTAATTCATTCTCAAAGAGAAATAGCATTTTAAATTCTTTTCAGTCTGGTTTTAGATCTGGTCTTAGTACCGTTTCAGCTGCATCTCTTGTTCTCAATGATATTATATGTTGTCTTGACAATGGACAGTACTGTGCTGCCTTGTTCATTGATCTGTCCAAAGCCTTCGATACAGTTGAACATTTACTTTTAATAGATAAACTAGCCTCTGCTGGCCTGGATCAGATTGCCTGCCAATGGTTCACAAGTTATCCTGCAGAGAGAACACAATGTATTGCTGCAGACTCTACACGTTCCTCTGTTTTGAAAGTCACTAAAGGTGTACCACAGGGTTAAATTTTAGACCCCTTACTTTTAACCTTATATATTAATGATATTACCTCATTCTATAATGGCTGTAAGGTGCATTTTTATGCTCACATCACTGTGCTTTATTCATTTGCACCCACATTGAGGGGAGCCAGATATACAGTACTTTGCAGAGAGCTTTTGAATCAATCCAACATTCACTCTTACAGCTTAAGCTTTTTTTTAGAAATGTTTCAAAAACAAAACATATTAAATTTACGAGATTGCACTCCTGGAAGGAAATTCATTTCAATATTTGCAAGTTGGATTGTTATAAAATTGAAAAAGTTTCCTCCTATAAGTACATTGGGGTATTTATTGATGAAATGCTCTCCTTTAAACCTCATGCTGAGGAGCTAGTTAAGAAGTTAAGGATGATCCTTGGGTTCCTTTTTAGAAACATCATGTTTTTCGTCAGAAACTAGAAAGCGGTTAGTACAATCCACTTTTTTGCCTGTACTTGCTTATGGTGATACTATTTATATGCATGCTGCCGCTACCTCTTTGAAACAGCTTGATAGTGTTTATCACACAGCACTTCGTTTCATTACTGGTGATCACTTCAGAACACATCACTGTAATCTTTACCAGGCAGTGGGTTGGTCATCCCTGGCTGCTCGGAGAAGACAGCACTTGCTGATATTTGCTTATAAAGCTATTTTACAAAAACAGCCCAATTATCTAACATCCCTCATTGTGTGGCGGTCTAATCCACACCAGACAAGCACTGGTTAATCCTTGAAGTGCATCAAGTCAAAACCAAATTGGGTAAAATTGCTTTCAGCTATTGCGTGCCTAGAGCCTGGAATAACCTTCAAGAGACAATTAAATTAAATAACATATTCTCTATGGGCACTTTTAAAGATGTTATTTGAGTCTGATCTTGAGGGCTGTAAAAGTTTTGTATAATTTTTAACATAAATTTGAACTTTTTTATATGTATTTTATGCTATTAAATTATAAGGTACTGTTGAGGTTGGATGTTTTTGTATTGATTGTTTTACATTTTATGAACAAACGAATATTTGACTGTTTTATATTGTTTTTATGATTCAAATTCTCTGTATGTAACCAGGGCGCCACTGAAAATGAGACCTCTGTCTCAATGGATTCCCCTGTCTAAAAAAAGGTTAATAATAGTAATGATAATGATAATGATAATAACTTTTACATGTTTTATACTGTTCAGTGACCCAACCAGGTAACACTGAATTCCTCAGTGAAAACAAAGGGGGAAACTATTATACAAGCTAATTCGAAAAGGTTAAAGACTAACCAAACCACCAACAACAACTTATCCTCCATTGTATCACTGCTCATGACTGAGCACCAGTGTTGCTAACATTAGCTCATATATGACATTTTATATTGGCAATGAAATAACTAACATTAGTTAGCTAAACTGTAACTTAAGGTTAAAGTTTGAAACTACCAAACATTAGTTAACTAAATTGTAACTTGAGGCTAAAGTTAGAAAACTAGTCAACATTAGTTAGCTGTAATTTAAGGTGTAAGTAACTAGGCAACATTATTTAGCTGAACTGTAACTTGAGACTTAAGTTAGAAACTACCCAGAATTAGTTGTGTTAATAATCCATTCGGTTGACAGCATTAATAAGTCCTCTCTGTTTTTGAAGCGTTGACATTTGATTGATGTGGTTCATTAAAACATCCATCCTATTTTATGTGGTTAGTTGACTGTCCAAGTATTGGTGATTCTGAGAAAAAAAGAAAAAACTAAAAGTAAAATTTTCTGAAATATCAACATGACATCCGCACTACTAGCAAGCTAGCTTATATCAGCTAGAGCGCCCACTGAGATAACTTTTAACTGTTTAAATCCAAGTTTTAAGGTAAAGTCATTTAAGCGTACCTTTGAAATTTAAAACGATGTATTTCACTTGACAATTGACCAGGTTTGTTTGCTACCTTTTGAACTTTCTCGCTAACCAGCCTAGCATGCTAGCAAGTTAGCATAGAAAGCTAGCGTGCTAATGTTAGCAACTAATGGTGACTGAAGGATTGAATAAAACAAGTAGTCTGTCCACTTTTACAGAACTTTCGGTACATAATTTATAATAAATGATTTGCAAATAAGTTGTGTTAAATGCATAATTTGTCACATTACATTTTAGAAATTGCACAAATAAAGCTCTGAAGAAATGCAAGATTTGTGACTTTGAAATCCTCATAGTCAAAAATATAGCAAAATCATTTAAATATGTCCTGTGGGTAAACGTCTGTGGTAAAATACGTGTTTCATTTGCCGAATGTGCCTACAGCTTCAGGACATTCATTCTATTCCAGACACAAATCCAGCTGAGCCAAGAGCAAAGGCTGTTTGTGGTGCCGTTGCCTCCTCTTACACTGTCTCTGGTTGAGAGGAAAGAAAGAGGGAGAAAAGACCCAAGTGTGGCAATTCAAGTCAATGTGGTATGTGAGTTTGGCTTTTCTCAGTATCTCAGCTGCCTGGTACATGCCTTTTTTCCGGGGCTTCCCTCTGCCCAGGAATCTGCTGCTTCACTTTCAGCCCCTCAGCCCTGCAGTCCTGTGTTTGACCCATAGGGCTCAGGCATTAGTTTATCATGTTTTGTACATTTGTTTTTCTGCCGGTCTCCATGTTCTGTTTACTCTAACTGGACCCAGCCACTCCCTCCTGCCCTGTTTCCTGCCTTCCTTCCCCAACCTCATCACACACCTGGCCGGCCCATTTCACTCACCATTTTCGAGATTGTCTTTGTGCATTCAATCAAGCTTTCCAGCCTTGTTTTTACCTGTTCCTTTTTGTTGCTTGCCTGGTTTGTTACCTGCCTCCAAGATTGCAGTAGACTTTTGAACAGTTTTTTCTGAGTTGTGATAGAGTCAAAATGAATCTTCTTTCCTTTATTGCTCCAGGCTTCTACTGCCTCCGTGTTGTATTCATTCACTCACCATCAACCTTTAATCCAATGTAAACTGTTCCTGCTTATGTAGTTTCTTAACAAGGGTCAAAGTTGGTATGCATGCATACATTAAAAGTTAATAACAAACCTTCAGTGTTTTGAATTGCAGGGAAACAGCAAAAACAACATATTACACAACAGCTGTGCTGACAGGAACAGGAGCAAGGCGTCTATCAGTATCTGTATTGATGGATGTTTCCTGAGAGCGGTGAGCATGTCCCACAATGTTCTTGTTTATTCATGCCCACCCCTAACAATCCACAGCTGATACGGTGCTTAATGTGGACTACTCTGTAGTTAAGTGTTAGTGGGGAAGGAAAGGACCCAACTGTGGAAATCTTCTTTAAAGCAGGAAGCTTAACATTGCAGATTTGCAGATGCTAAACATCTGCAAATCTGCTCAGTGTTACCACAACTACTTGCTCTCCAAAGAAACCACTTACAGCCTCTCACAGCTTGGAGTCAATGTCACTGGGAATTAAGGAGGGAACAGATTCACTCAAGTTTAATTGATGATTAGTGTTATCTCATCATCACTGTTGAATCTCATGTCTTGACTTTCAAATCTTAAACTCAATCCTAAACTGAATTCCAACCCCTAAACAAGTCCTCTTTACCAAATATGATGCCATTGCAGAATGAAAACAACCACAGAGTCAGTGTAATATTTAAAGTAATATACAGTGTAATTGTGACAAAATATATTTGTCAACCCGAGCACTGTTCAGTGCTCAGGCAATAATTAACATTACGATTTCAATTAAAGCTACAAGCAGCTTTAATGGGTGTGGCCAAATGGCATTGAAATTTGGGGTCCTCTGACAAAATCTGATAAGCTTCACAATTTAGCGTCACAAAGGTGTTTTGATGAGGTTGACTGTAGATGGTGTCAATCTGATTAAATCTCTAGGAGGAGTTCGTTAAATTCCAATGCCTGTAAATCGCAAAATTCAGTGTTCTATGTGCATACCAATTTTTGTGCATGTAGATGAAACCAATGGGGTATGAAGGGCCCCTTTGAAATTTTCTAGGTGGCACATCACCCATGTGGGAGACCCATAAAATACACTGTTGCTCATAAGGTTGGAATAAAATATTTTTTACCTCTTTCCATGAAATGATTGTGACAATGTGATTTATTTAATTTCACCTGGGTAATTGGGACACATAATCTAATCATTGCACCTGGTCAAAAGTGATTACTGATGCATTTAAATAGGAATAAACAGAGGATTGTGTCTGAAAACAAAATTATTCCAACTTTATGAGCAACAGTATGCAAATTTTCACCAGACCTGTCACATGCAAAGTTTCATGACTGTGAGAACGGAAAAGGCCTGAAAAAGGCACTTCATTTGGAAGAAAAACAATAATAACAAACAGAACGGTTTCAATAGGGTCCTCACACCTGAGCAAGGTTTCACCATTCGGTGCTCAGGCCCTAAATATCCAGACTTGATAAAACTCTTACTATGTAAACCGTGACATATACAGTAGATGCAACTCTCCCTAGAAATCACCTTTATATTCTGCTAATTTACTGTCCAGATCAGGTTTTTTTTTTGTTGAAATGTTTTCATTTACAGTTTATTTCATTTATCGCATACCAACTAAAGTATGGTAACACTTTTCCATGTTGCTTCGTTCTCTTAATCTTTGTAATCTTTTTAATATGGATCATTTTACATTTTTAAATAGCTATTTAAAATTCTTTGTGTGATGGAACTGCTACCAGCTTAAAGGCAAAAAGACCGAATCTTTAACAATGTGTCGTATTTAGATGATGATCTGATGATGATGATGATCTGATGATGATGATCTTGATCTGAAAAGAAACTAATAACTATAGCTGTGAGATAATGTAGTGGGGTAGAAGTAAAAGGTTAAATGGACTGGAAATATTCATCATCAAAAATGGTCTCGGTTTCTTTCTACCACTGGTTTTGAAACCCTATCGTCCACCATGACTTGTGTGTGGTACATATGGTACATGTTTGACTGGAGAACATAATCCTGATATCATCTTCATTCATGATGTTACTAATCAAATTGTAGTTTGAGCTGTTTTAGTTTTAGAACCATCAGATTATTTGTATATTATTCCTGTGTTTTTAAATTTTTTATTGAAGACTACATACAGTTAATGAAGTTTAGAATTTGCAGAGGAAGATAAAACATTGTGTTGACATTACACAGTTGCATGTGAGGTTGGCAAACAGTGGCATCCAGGCGGGATGTTTGGAGTGATGCCTGAGGTTCGATTGGCATCAACGTTGTAAACATCAGAAAAAGGAGCCACTCAGCATTAGCCTCAACAAAGAAATCTCATTTTGGCCATTTCCCTATTACCCTACCAGAAAGTCTATGATGTCGATTTGGACATTATCCATCTGCATCTGTTGACTTAGGTGACGTCAAAAACCTGTTATCAGATCGAATTCACACACTCTTCATGGCCAAGTTGACAATTTGCAGAGGAATGTTGTTCCCTCTCAGCTTTGGAAGAAATGTCTTCCTTCCTTCTTTACTTTATACTTCCTCTCTCATTAGTCCCGTACATGCCTTATGGTTGTTTTACTTTCCTTCTGCATACCATTCTGTTTTTTCATATTTATGACTGAACCCAATAAATCAAATGTCTTTAGTAAATTGTGACAAATTATTTAAAAAATATTTACCTTTCACAAAATAATCAGTAAAGTGCTGGGATTTCTGGGATAATTTCTTTTTGTCTAGGTCTTCATTGTGCACATCAATATGTCGGATATTTGGTAGTCTGATAACCAACTTTTCTGCATTGTACATCAATGTCACTTCATAGATTAAAAAGCATATTTAACACATATTTCAAATGGAGCTGCAACCTCCATTTAAAATTTTGAACAAGGTGAAATGGATTGCTGAGCCATGCCTTTGGTCTGTCACTCAGCTGCAGTGTTTCCCTTGTATACATATTGCCACTGCTGCAATGTCATGAAGTTGCAATTACACACCTCTCCAGAGGGCTTTTATTTTGAAAAGACGGATAAAGAAACACCTGGCTGATGTGAGAGGAAGATGGATTTAACCAGCTGATATTAAGTTTGATACATTTTTATTACATAGTAATGTTCACTCCGACCGATGGTGTACTACTACCCAGGTACAAAATGCCTTGACTGGTCATCAGGTGTACTGGGACAAATCCCAGTGGGGCGTCACATCAATGTGCTGGTGGATCGTCAAAAAAATCCCAAACTTTTTAGTGGCTCCGTTGTGTCACTTTCTGTACACGCCCTCTGTGTGCCTGTCATTCAGGGTGCGCATGAGAGAATGCAGCGTGTGTGAGGAAAGTGAGGAAATAGAATATTAAACTTATTTTTGTCTGGAGTATTTTCTCCTTTGTTGTGAGAGCGTAGTGGAGAGAGAGAGGGGATGACATGCAGCGAAGGGTCTGGAACATATTCGAAATTCACATTTGAAGTTGACATTTTTCAAAGCACTTGAAGAAAACCACTGGTGGATGAGAGAGGTCAGATAAGAATAAACAGACTGGCTGGAGCTGAGAGAATGGCTATGGTCACTCAGATAACGACTCTTTACAAGTGTGGTGAGCAGAAAGCTTCAGAGTGAACAACACGTCCAACCTACAACAGCAGAGGACCACGTCAGGTTCCACTTCTGTCACCAAGAACAGAAAACTGAGGCTGCAGTAGAAAACAGACTCATCAACACCAGACAGGTGAAGACCTGGTCTGATGGATCTGGATTTGTGCTGAGGCGGCAGATGGTAGAGTCAGAGTCTGAATCCATGGACCCAACCTGCTTTGTGTCAATGGTCCAGGCTGGTGGTGGTGGTGTGATGGTGTGGGGAATGTTTTCTTCTTAATACCAATCAATAATGGTGTGAATGTCACAGTCTATCTGAATATTGTTGCTGACCAAGTTCATCCCATTGTGGACAAGGTTCACAATCTTCTAATGGCTACTTCCAGCGGGATAGTGATCCATGTCACAAGTTTAAGTCTTCCCAAACTGGTTTCATCAACATGACAGTGAGTTCAGTCAACTTCAGTGTCAGAATCAGATGCCCGAACTAACTCAACTGGCTCCTTCCAAGTTCCACACCCTAAACTTGTTGCATTTTTTTCTTATTATTTTATATAACTTATTATTATTATTATTATTATTATTATTATTAGTAGTAGTAGTAGTAGTAGTAGTAGTAGAAATAGTAGTATTAGTAGTATTATTATTATTAGTAGTATTATTATTATTATTGTAGCTGTTTTTAATGAGTGATGTTCTTAAAGGCTGTTAAGATGAATTCACTCAATTTATGGTGCCTCATCAGGCTGTGCTGCAACAGTCTGCTGGATACGACAACAACAACTACAACTTGTTTGGAAAACTGAAAAATAAATATTTTTCCAGATTCTTTTGCATACAATCAGCACTGGCCTATTCTTGAACGTAAAATATTTCTGAATATAAAATTATGTATGAGAAGTATGTAAAGATACAAACCACTTCCAACTGTATCAGTTTTAGTGATTTTGAACCACTGTATCAGACTTCTGTCAGAAGTACATTGTTCCCTTTTGTCAGATTAGAGTTAGTACAATTTGTGTATGTGTCATCTCATTAATTCATCAAAGTCAAATGAAGTGTGTTAATCTCACAGTGCATCAAGGATAAATTCTGAACATCAACACAACAGCGCTGGCTGCTCATTTCCCTGCACTTAACATCTCATGGGAGGAGTGAGGAAAGGGAAAACAAGCAGTGCTCTGAAGCCTTATCAGTGATTGCCTGACTAAAGCAGGCAGCAAATAAGAAGAGTGTGACACTGAAAACACTAAAGAGCTGGAGAGTCGAGCAGTGGTGCAGACTTTCTCAGCCTTTCCTTTTTCATGTATACATGCTGTTTTTAATTTAAATAAGAATTGTTACACTAAAGAAATAGGCTCCATGTTGACATGCATGCCCTGTGTATACTGATACCTCATACAAGTAAACTAAAGAGGGATCAATAGTCCTTCCAAGCTAAAATCAAATGGTCAGATAGCAGCAACCCACCTCCCACCCCCCCACTCCCTGCATCAACCATTTTCTGCAACTTTCCAAAAACCCACGATGCAACATTCACTCCAACGTTGCACCGTGATTTTCTAGCTGTGGAGTCTGCAATTGTATTTTTCTCTCTCGCTACATTTTTTAATTTGTTACTCTACTGTTTGTGACACTTTTCATGTGAACGACATGAGCACAACACTATGAAAGTCTTCCTGGAGACACCATCTGAACATATTCGTCGTTATCACCATTTATAAAAATTAACACGTCTGATGTATGAAGCTTTGCGCTTCCTGTGTGGCCGTTCCAGACATGATAAACACTTGATTTCCCATGTGTTTGGACAGCATATCTAACAAACCAGTTCTGAGACCCCATGAAACCACGTTAACCCCAGTTCATTGGGATGTACCAGAAGTTCTGTTAACTTCCAACCAAATACTGTGCAGTATATTGAACTTATCTAAAGCATACATCAAATTTAATCAGCTTTATTTTGCTGAAAAAGGATGCAGACACAAACGTCTGTGCCAAATTACATCAAGGCAGATAAATGAAAATCCTGGCCTATTTTAAGTCTGGTAAGTTCCATTCCATTGCTGATTCCTTGCTCAGTTACCATGGTAACTTATACTGCTGAGCTAGCCTGTTCCACAACAGCCTAACTGTCAAGCTTAACTTAGCAGTTTGAATGAATTTGTCACAGCCCCACTGTATCTCTAGGTGTATCTCCCCTGTCATGTCTCTCTGTATGTGTGTGGCCATGGCTTCCCTCTCCTGTCTCCTGGCTCATCTCAGCCAGTCTCCGCCCGCCACACCACCTCACCAGAAGATCTTCTAGACACACCACCAGCCACTGCCTTCAACCCCCCTCTGCCAGTCTCCAGCCCTGAGCCGCCACCAGCCTCCCCTTCCCTTATCGTTGTTTTCATTAAAACCACTTGTCACCCCTCACCTCTGTCTGCTTTTGGGTTCAAGAAAAACTTACAAAGCCATCACAGAATTTCCAACGGCAGGAAACAGAATCTCAAAAGACAGTTTCATCAAGTGTCTTTTTGCACTCACATCACTTTAGTCATGACCCTTGGAAACTAGGGTCAACATCCCACCCCTCTTTCGTGTGCTTATAAGCCAAAACAACAAACATTTCAAGGTACCAAGAAAATGTCAATGCCTTATAGTGATTCATAATAATTCTTTTGGTTGTAACTTGTGCTTCACAGTGTAAATGATATACATGGGTCAACCCTACAGCTCTTACCAGCAAAACAAAGTCATAGTCATTAGATCTAGATTAGATGTGGCTCTTATATACAAAAGGATTGTTTGTTACTTTATTTCTCAGATAAAAAAACATTTTTTCTTTAAATGTATAGCTGTATGTTGATGAATTACACAGGACTGATTGATATGGTTATTTATGTAGAGCTTTTACATTGTGCATTGTCATATTAATAATGGAGGCTATCAATCATATTTATGAATTATAAAATAAATACCTTTGTTAACCTTCAGCCCCAAATCTAAGAGACTATAATATAAGTTACAGTTGGAAATATACATTTAATTAAACATTCATTGCTTTTATTCTGATAGCCAGTGAGAGAGAGGATGGATTGCAGGAAGGGCCAGATGTTGGACTCAAACCTGTGTAGTTGCATTCACGAGGAACTATGATGGCATGTACTATGCCAGGTGAGCTATAGCAGCGCTGTACTACTGACTTTACCTGATGAACCTGAGGTGTGTTTTCTCACAGCACACAGAGCTCGTCAGTTACTGCTCATTGATAAACCTCTCCAGTCCACCTGTAGCTGTAACTGGTTGGTTTTACTTCACATCACATTATTCACGTATTATACAGGTCAGGTGGTTTCCCTAATCAGCAGGTTTTCCTTTCTTTCTGTGACATAATCTTGTTTTCGACAACTGACTGTTGAGGGCTGCTTGTATTGTCTGTGTGCGCACATAATGCGGCTTCTTCACGCCTGGTTTGAGTTAATGTTGACTAGGCATCGACAAATTGTGTTCATGGAACGGCTTGAGCCTGAAGTGAACATCGACATTAGTTCTAATCGGGTTTTTTCAAGTAGGCGCAGATTTCCTTAGAGACATTAATGGAACACCCCCCGGTCGTAGCTGCATGTGGTTGTGACCACAGGTATTGGAGCTGTCCATCAGCAGCCAGACACTAGTCTAACTAGAATTACTGCCAAGCGTTTACAAGCCTCTGACACTCTGGTTTCAGATTACATCCAGGGCCGCAGGAAGATAACTCCTGCTTATTTCACCTTTCTGAGAGAGACTGTAGCCACTCAATAAAATAAAAAATAAAATATTCAAGAAACTACTGCGTATAAAACTATTTTGACTTGCTCTGCAGGTATATGTTGGTGTTGCTCAAGCAGAGAAAAAAAAATACTTATAATAATAAAGTTTTAGTGCACTTAACAACAGCAACATCTCCTTGTTTCTGAGAGTCACAGAAATTTATAAACTTACATAAATGAATTAAAAAAATTAGGTCCCAGTGATTTATTAAACACTAATGTATTATACACTTGAACACAGAGAAATAATTGAAAAAAATTGTACAAAAATGTAAATTTTATGTGTTTACTAAAGTAAAAGCACAGGGATCGGCCGATTCCAACTGTCTCAAAATGTCGGATATTGACCCGATTAATCGGCTGACCCACTAGGATTAAGTAAATAACTGCTGTAATTTTATATGTAATGTGTGTTTTTTACTGCAGCCATTACAGCTGCATTGAACCTCAGCATGAAAGCAGTCCTGTACCATGTGTGCCAGAAACAGTGTAAGTATAATTTTGATCATGAATCTACCATTGACCTTCTTACTTGTTAAAGCATTTGTTTGTTTATGTTATTATTTTTGTGTACACTTAGCTTAGCCAGTTGTATAAAACATGGTTATTGGAACATGTACATATACTTACATTGTAGCTGTGATGTATAGATGCATGATTTTGGTTTTGAGAGGTCAGCATATATTGTGATTGGACCCTGTGATTGCTTTATGCCCTCTCAGGAATCGTGCTGGGGGGCCACCACCAATTACTGAACAGGTGTTATCCATTGTGCTATCATAGATTACTGGCAGCTACAGTTAAAAAATATTATGACAGCAACACACTTTGTGTTGGCTTCATTCTCCTGTGACTTTAGATCTGAAACAAAACAATAGCTAAGTTTACATACACAGCAATAATGCGATTAAGGCAGTAATGAAAGTCGAGTGGAATCCATGTAAACACCATCTGCCTATGCAAATGCCGTTACGCTCAAAGTCAGAGGCTGCAAAATTGCAGTAAAACATGAGGACTCCTCTGATCTTACTCACATTATTTGGGGCAAGTGAGAGCATGTCAACACCTTAGTTGAATTTATTAAACTCTGATCAAGGCGCGCATATGCAACTTATGATGTAGTGCTTCATGTGAAAAGATGGAAGGAAGATGCACAACACAACATGTTGGCTTTTTAATAACAGATCAAACTAAAACAAATACCTATTGAGGGCAGAAAGAACACTTAAGTGTACAGTTGTCACTCATTTCATTCATTATGAATTGTTATTTATCTTGTATGACTCCTGTGGCATGAATAATTAACAGTAACTTAAGCCGAGCTGCTGTGTTTCACACCGGGACAAAACAACAATGCTTTTTAACTGTTTACTGTCAATCAAATAGTCTTCTTAATGTTCTTCTAATTGTAGTGTAAATGGTGAAATCCGTTGAAACAGACAGTGTAAAACATTTTGTGCTTGCAAAATAACACTTTTCGAAAAGAAAAAAAGTTTCTAAGAAATGAAGAAAGTTGTTTATGGTTCTTTTGTTGTACAGACCTAGAATTAACAGATTTTTAACTACATGGTGGATCAGAAAATAAATAAAATAGTACATTTGGGATTGATACACTTGAATTTAATATGTTATCGGTTTAATCTGTCTCCACTCTGGTCCCAGAATTCCAGTTGTCAAACCTGACATTCAAAAAACAGCAGAACCCCTAAATCCGGCTAAATCAGGAAAGTATTCTCTCGGCTACTAAAGTCATTAGTAATTTGGAACATTAGGAAGAGCCAGAACTAAGCTTTCCAAAATACCTGGCCTCCAAGACTAGACTGCAGTAGTCCATATTTATAGCCCAGCTATTTCATTGAGAGTAATGTATAGTTCTGATGCTGACTCCAAGTCCTGTGGCTGCTATAATCCATTTTGTTCCACAGCCTGTTGTAGATAATCCTGGATGTCCGTATCACCACATGAATAAATAGTTTGCCTTGGGTCAGGAAACATATTTAGTTCCCTGTCTTCAACAGCCAATCCACAGTCCCTTGAACCAAACCTGCACAGTGAGACAATTATATAATTCAACATGAAAGGAAAAACCTGTCCCTAAGATTTTAAAAATCATAATTGATTACATTTGTTTGCTCTTCATATACAGAAATGTAGAAAATGTAAAAGTAAACAAAGGCAGTTCCAGTCTATAAATTAAATTAAAGGCTATAAATTACCTACACATGCAATAATCCAAATCTATTTACCATAACGAGTGTGGTGCAATTTATGCTGTAATACAACACTTTGCATTTTCATAATAATGTATATGATCATTTCATTCTGAGTTTATATGGATTACCTGTGAGGCAAGAAGAAGAGTTTGTTTGGCATCCCCCCAGGACATGATGCAAGTCCGGATGGTTGAATCCTGTTCTTGTTCCAGAGGTTGGTATATTCATCCAAGTCTTTCTGCATAACATTACTGAAGCAGAATCTTAGTAAGCACTGGTGTTCATGGCTACCGTTGAAGTGTCCGGAGTCTCTCAGGTCTCCAAACAGGTCCATCCAAAACTGAGCCCTAGGAATACATTAAATGCAAAGTTGCCTATTTTACACAAGAGGAGAAAATTTTATATAATTTGAATAATTAAAAACTATAGTCTGATAGCCGAAGAGTTGCCTGGTACCAAGCTGTTCTGTCATAATGGCATGTCTAACCTCAGCTAGTTAGGAATATTTTTTTCTTCTATACAACCCTTCTTTTAAACGTCTTCAGAGAGCACATACCCATTGTGACATTGTGAAAGGTTGACAGCATATCAAGTATCACCTCACATGTATGTCCTGCATCAAAAAAATCTCTAATAATCACAAACATTGAATCAGAGGTAGTGCTGTGCTGTTTATATGTGAAAACATTTGCTTCCTGTTTCCTTCCTGTTAAAAAGACAGTGACAGTGCGTCTGTCCAATCAGCGACGATCCTTGTTGATAGCAGGTACCTACCTTTTCTTTTAGAAGCTAATGTTCTGTTTTGTGATTTGTCGTTGTGTTTTTGATTTGCCGTTGTGGTTTTTGATTTGTTCTTGTGATTTTTCATTTGTTGCTGTGTTTTGTGATTTGTCATTGTGTTTTTTGACCTCACAATGATGGTTTCGAACCTAAATTTGTCCCCACAACCATAGCAATGTAGACATGTATACACACATGTACGTGCCCGAACAGAAGTTGATCTGCAATAAAGCTACTGTGATATCTTCTGCTAGAACATGGACAACAGTAGAAAATGCCCTGAGTTGATCAGTCTAATTAGCGAATCAAAGTCAGTTGTGTAAAAGTTTGGGCAGCAACTGCACTTGTGCATTTGTGTGTGTCTGGCAATGTGCATGTGTGTATTGTTGTGTGTGTCAGTAGAGCTGTCTACCATAGAGCCTCCAAAAAGCTTGTATTACCAGGTAGAGACACTTATATCGTTAATATCTATAAGGTGGAGATGGTGTTTGTGTGTCTGTTAATGTATGTGTGTGCGTGGTGTTAGAAACTGCCAAAGCTTAACCTTCAAACAGCACTTTGAAGTTGTCAGGACCGGCCAAAATGACCTCACAATAATGGTTTTTACCCAAATTTGTCCTCAAAATTACAGAAAGACATGTACACACTCTCAAAGAGCCACACAAGAACATGCACATACAAGTACACGCAAATACACCATGTTGATTTACCTTGGAGTTGCTCTCATACCTACAACATTTTTCAGTTCTCAGCTTTTGCAACTAATGGACTTCAGTTCCTCCAGTTTAACAGTTTGGCATCTAATTTTTCAAAGCACTGTACTTCAGTTAATATGAATTGCTTTTTCAACTATTTTAGCATTGTGTCCACCAGGTCTCCATCAGGTTTGAAATTATACGTTTTGCTTGTATGTTTCTTCTTTCTTAGGTGTTTTGTTAGCAAATTTAGTTCATTTAGCTTTCAACTTACATGTTTTTTTGTTTTGTACATTTTGTACAATTCTGTACATTTATTTTGCTCTTTGTTGCACTTTCCATCCACAACTTTCAACCTTTTTCAACCGTTTCAAGCCATTCAACCTCCAGCTCACAAGTTCTGCTTTTAGTCTTCAGCCATTGCTTGAGCTACTTCAGCATTGCTTCAGCAGTTGCTTCAGCTTCTTCAGCATTACTTCAGCAATCTCATTCAGCGCTCAGCATTCACACGCATTTTCAGCAGGAAATGCATTTTCTAGTTATTATTCGTAATTCTTCCGCCTTTTTCTGGTCTCTAACTACTCCTTCATACTTCGTCCTACAAAAACCGTTCAACTATCAAAACGTTCAGCTTTTTCTGGAGATTAATGGATGTATTCAACTTTTTGATATCAATCAACAATTTTTGAAATATTAAGGTTTTTATGAAATTTTTTGCTATTCAAATTACTTGAGACAATGTTCAAATCCTTGAAAACTTCAGCCTCTTTGAACTTCAACTACTTCAGCATACTTTCAGCTACATACTTTATCCAAACTTTAAACTGTACACAAGACATTCAGCTATTAAACTTGTATTCAACTTTTAGAATTTTTGATCTTCAAAACTTTATGATTAATCACAGTTTTAGTTTTATGCTTTTTTCTTACAATTATTTAATTTATAATGGGTGTGTATTGCACTTAATGAGCAAAGGCTAGAGTGGATGACATCACAGCTAGAGTGGGACAGGTTCTAAAACTCCTCTGAAAAAAATCTGTTTAACTCGTTGTCATGGCCACATATTTCAGTCTTCATACATCATTGCTTCCTAGGTAGTAGACAAATTTGTGCTGTTTCATAGATTGTGTCTACCTTAGCACAGAGACTTACAGTATTTGACCGGTCATCCCTATGTGATGGGAGCACCCTCCAACTCTCCCAAAGACTGCACGACAAATTCAGGAGCTGATTTCCGAAGAAAAGCAGAACTGACCCTTTTTTGTAACCTACTCCTGTTTCCACATTTTAGGTACTATAAACACCAAAGCCGCATATTCTGTGTAGGTCTTTTGCCACTCATGGTCCCCTCAGAGTCCTGCATGGAGGTATTGTTTTTTTCAGAAATAGCAGTTTGAGTTGCTCGCCAAGTCAAAATCTCACTCATCTGTATGTCAGCTCTGTGTCTTCCAGTTATAAACAGTTGTTCAAAACAGCTCGTTAAGAGACTGTTTGATCTCTTTGATGTTTACAAACACACACACACACACACACACACACACACACACACACACACACACACACACACACAAACACACATATACTTCTAACACAATATCAGGGCAGAAATGATTAGACTCATTACCTCTACCCTTATTACTCTCAAGTATGAGAGCATGTATAAGGTAAATCAGCACTGTGTAGGTATGTGTGTGCATGTCTTTCTATGATTGTGAGCACAATTTTGTTTAGAACCCTATTTTTGTGAGGTCATATAGGCCAGTCCAGACAACTTCGAAGGGCTTTTGAGGGTTAAGCTTGAGCAGTTCCTAACACCACACACACACATATATTGACAGACACACAAACCATCTCCACCTGGATATTCACCTTATAAGTAAGTCAACCAGGCAAGACAAGCTTTTTGGAGGCTCTATGGTAGGCAGCTCTAATGCCACACACACACACACTGATATATATACACACACACACACACACACACACACACACAGACAGGCAGATAGAGACAAAGACAGACAGACAGAAAGACAGAAAGGTGTTTCAATCTTTTCAGAGGACGATAACTTGAGTTTCACATTGAGAATTATCCTAAATCTGACCTCAGTCACTGCAGGTATTCCTGATAAAGCTCTTTGAAACTCTGAGGACTGGCCAAAGTGACCTCACAATGATGGTTTCGAACCTACATAGCAATACTATGTGTATGTGTATATACACATGTACATGCACTAACAGAAGTTGATCTGCAATAAAGCTACTGTGATTTCTCCCACTAGAGCAGAACAACATGGACAACAGTAAAAAGTGTCGTTTTTACTGTTGTCAGAGTTAATCAGTCTGATTAGCCAATCACAGTCCATTGTGTGAAAGTTTCGGCAACAACTGCACTTTTGCACTTGTGTAGAGTGGTCACTGTGAGTAACTGCAACACCTGTGACTGATATTTTTTAGAAATGAAAACACTGCAATAAGATTGTTTAAACAACAGATAAATTGATTAAAATAGAATGATAATAGAATATTTAGTTGTTGGAAACGAAATGATCTAGGCTACATCGTGCATTATATACACTAAATCTGTTACAGGTACCTCGTGCAGAAAGGGTAATGTTTTAACCCCACTCTGCTGCTGTTTGAATGTTTTCATTATTATTGATTTTTGATCAATTGAGCTCTAATGGAACTAATATCTCCATTAACTGTGAAGACCTTTGACTCCTCCTTGATACTGTGGCGCCCTCTGGTGGTGAAAAGATAAACTGCACAATGTCAGTTTAATTAACACAGATGACATCAAGTGTTTTGAAATGTTAAAGACTTAAATGTTGTTATTAGAATTGTACTTACGACTGATGTTCACCAAACTGATACCAACAGTGATTTCTTCAATACAAACAGTCATTCTTCATGTTCATGTGGATGGAACTGGACTGTTAAAGTGACAGAGAAACTATCATGATCATTGTCCTCCAGTGGCCACTGTCAGTAACTACAACTCTCCACATACACCACTGACAATAATACTAATGTTCACACTGACCTTATCACACATTAACTGCATTATTTTAACTCTAATTTTCACTACATTGATAATGACAGTCTATATATGAACACAGATGTTACTAAACTGAGTATTTACCGTCCTCCAGTGGTCAAACTGAGTCACTACAATACTACATTACACTGATATGTGTTAGTTATAGTACCTTTCCGCATTAAAATGTCTAAAATCAACTAGACCTATGTTATATATGTTGTTGAATTGTGTTCTTACATTAACCCAAATTCTCAAATCAGAAAAATCTGTGATTTTAATTATGGTAACAGTACGTGCCATTTGGTAGACTGTCGATGACATCATATTCTCTATGATCATGGGTCAGTGTTGTGTCTGTCTGACAGGAATTTAAAATTGACTTTTATGTAGTTTTAAGCTACATACACTTTTTACACCTCGGCCATTTTCAATTATATATTTTAATCAGATAAAGGATTTTAGTCATTAGACGTTTTAAGTTATCAGAGAAAAAAGCTGAGTAAATGTTAGACAGCTAACCTCCCAGCCGCTAGAGATGTCCTGTGTCCACTGAAGACCGTCAGCAAATTACTCATTTTAAAGTGAAAATGCTTTATTTATTTACCGGTCCTAACCCCATGGTCCGTTTGTTATGGAGAGGAGGAGACCTCTGTGGGTAATTCAACTGCTTGTAAAAACCTGCTGAACATCTGGTTCATAAGTTATTACAGAAACAAAGGTAAGAGAGGTCTCAGTTTCCAGCTACTCCGAGACATCTCGTGTTTGCTGAAAAGCATTGGCGAATCATTGACTTTCACTATGAAACTGCTTTATTCAGTGTTTTTAATGGTTATAATCAGTGGGCCTTATTTATATCCTGAACCACTAACACTGAAGGAATCGAAACTGAGAGAAGCTTACGGTAATGGTGGAGAAGACAACAACTCCCATTTCCACGTTATTGCTATTGTTTGGATTGAGAGACCCCTAGTGGCAGAAGTTACATACTGTGCATTTAAAGTGTTTTAAAAGTTGTGAATGGTTCTTTTTGTTGGTGAACCACAGGAAGACGGTAAAGTGTTGGCAAATGTGTAATTAACTTACTTAGATGCATAATTTGTGGTTTTTAATTTAGTTTGTAGTTTTTAATAGGAGGGCAGGTTGAACAGTTCAACAATTGAACTCCTTGTATTTAACATCGTTTCAGTCAGGATAGGCTTAATACTGAGGGAATGAATAAACTTTTATTGCCAAACAAGAGAGAAAAAGTGAGAAGTGTTAGAGCGTATGGCGATTAGACCCCATTGTGATGTCATCATATGTGAAAAAGGGGTGAGGCTGTGCAGAATATAAGAAACACCCCTGGGGTCTAAACATTGACAAATGACAGCTGACAGCAGGAGAGAGGAGAACAGATTTTAAAGTTTGATTGGGAGAACACGATTGGCTGGTTGAGATCATGGCAAAATGTCAGCTGATTACGAGAAGTGGGTGAGAAAGAGAGAGAGAGAGAGAGAGAGAGAGAGAGAGATAGACAGAGAATTGTGAATGGAAGAGGCATATAGATAGTCTTCCTGATTGAACTTATGCTTAGCTTAGCTATAGTTGACATTACTATTTGTAGTGGACAAATAAAGAGACTTTGTGTCAAAATTTGGGAGCTCTATCACAAAAATGTATTAAAAGGTTACAGGTGAAAGTGTTATGTTTTACATCAGTCAAACTGAATTTGGAAGTCAATTAATTAACTTGTAACTTATTTCTTAAAATTTTTCAAACCATTTAGACTTAGTCTACTCTATAATGTGCAATGAAAAAAATACTTCACCACAGGGAGGAAGGGAAGTAACAACTGCTGATATAAGCTTTTTTTTTCTAATTATGTCCCAGCAGTAAATCAAGATTACATGTTATTGTCCTGCTGTAGCTGCTTTGTTGTACACCAGCACATGTTCAGTCATTCTCACACACAGACAACTGCCAGCTAACCTTTCCATAACAAGACCATTTCCCTGGAACATCAGGGAGCCCCCGACTCTCTGTAAAGTTCACGTAATCTTAACGCCTGCTGAGAAGTAAAGTGTGACAGTAACTGTTTGAACAGAATTTACAGTTTACTGGTGGCCTGTTAAGTGAGGACACAGGAGAAAAGTATTTGTTGACATTTCCCAGGCACTTGCTGCTGTGTGGACACATGTCTCCAACAAGGAGTGACACTTCACAAAGCCAGCCTAGGAAACATGTTCTTCAAACAGTTGTATCTCCTCACCACTGTTTACTCACACATGCCTGCACTGTCCTCTCCTTCCTCCTCTGCAAACTGCAGACTGACTGACTGAAGCACTGACGAGCCACAGCTTCACAATCAAGTGAAATAACATTCTGTAGATTCTTTATATTTCCATGTCACCTGGATACAGTTAATAATAATAATAATAATAATAATAATAATGATAATCTTTATTTATAGAGCATTTTTATAAACCAACGTTACGAAGTGGTTTACACAAGGCAGTCTTGGTATTAGTGGAAACAGACCAAAGGAAGTGTCACCAGCAAGAGAGTGATCAGTTAAATAAAAAAAAATAAAAAGTTGTCAATAAAAGCAAAAGTAGTCAATAAAATTACGTAAAATTATGTCAAATCGGGGAAAGCTCTATGATAAGAATAGGTCTTAAGATGATATTACTTCTGGGCCTGTATTCACAAAGCATTTTATCTTAACACTAAGAGTACTCCTAAGTCAAAATGCATGTGTATGACAAGGCTTGTGTCGTCCCAGGAGAATTTAATTTTACTATAAAAACTTCCATTCAATTCTCTCTGTACCTGTTGTAATGTAGCTGTGGTGCGGCTGTGGGTTGAGGTGTGAGAAGATTTCCCCCGTCCCCCACCAGTGACATCCAGCTGGAATATGATCCTTTCAAACAGTGGCCTCGGGTCACTCTCTATTAAGATCCATATGAATTGTGTGTAGATCCTGGACACTGTACAACAATGTCTACAACTGTATAGATACCATCAATTACAACCTGTGTGTTGATGGTGTGATTTTGTTCTCCTTGTCTTGTGGTGGTGCAATAATTTTTACATGTGTTCCATCTATGGCACCGATCACAGCGGGTAGACTGACCATGAAGCTCCTTTGTTCTGTGTAGTTGTTGAACATCTAAAAGAAATCGTATGAATTTTCCTATGATGTCGGATCAGAGCATATTTATTGTTTGGTGAATAGATCGGCTTTTCTCTGTTAGAATCGTTACCAAACATTTAATTTACACACTGATTGGATTGTTTCATTTGGCTGAATATGTTATTGCATCCTTCACAATCTCCACAACGATCATTATTCCCTCGTGATTGAGTTGTATCTTTTAAGTAATTCAGCATCGTGTAAGGTTTCCACAACACTGTGATGTGGAATGACAGCAGCTCTTTGTGATTTGGTCGTAGTGAGTTAGGAGTCCTCTCCACTACTTCTAACTTCTCTCAGACTTAAGTTGCTTTGTGAATCACTCTTAGTCAGAAGAATTAGGAGTCAACAACAATACAACAATGTGATGTGATGTGTGATGTAAAAGAGAATTTAGTCATTTAGAATACTTATTACGTATTTTTATAATCAAGTACTGCAGTACTTTAACTCAAATAATATTTCTGACTGAACAACTTTCAGTTGTATTGGAGTAATATTTGACCAGGAGGATTTATACAAGTAAGGGAGCTGTGTACTTAGACCTCGTCTGGTGCAACCACAGAGGTCTTACTGTTCTTTCTTAAATTCAACTTAGTGGATCTTTCAGAGTTTTACTCAGACTATAAAAATCAACACCTCCCTTCTAATCCCCCGCCTCAAACTGTCTGCTCTCTGTGGCTGTGTCTGACCTACACGTCCCACTAATGCTGCATAGACACTGCTAACACAGCTCTGCATGTGTCCATAGTCTAATGAGCTTCAGTCAACCTTTATTTAACCAGGAAAAGTCTCATTGATATTGAAAATATTTTTTATAAGAGCGTGTGGGCTGAGACAGGCAGCAGCGCAATAAGGGTGCAATAGAAGCAGTCTTGCGGAGACAAATGTGCCTCTTCAAGGAAGCAGGAAGAATGTTTTGGAAAGTCTGCACAATACAACTCTGGTCCATATGTTATCTGAAGCCATATGTACAGTACAGCCCAGCAGCTGGAGCAGCTGGTTTCTTATGAGCTGCAATGACAACAGTAAACAGGATTTTAATTTCATTTGCTCTTGTTAATGAGATTTTAAATGACTTATATATTTTCTCTATAAATACCTCCTCTATTTGCAGCAGTTTCCTTCATGTTCCAGTTTGTTTCCATTTTGCCTATTTTACATCATTGTTTTTATTCTTGTTTATATTGTTAGTTTCATATCATGTTATTTAAAATAAACTGACAAGAATTTATACATATAAAAATATATTTTAAAGTTAAATAATTGGTGTTTTTTATTAATATCATATCACGATGAACATACGTAAATTACAATTACATAATAAGCAGAGTTATCAGAGTGGCTGACCGGCTGACGTCACCATCAGCTGTCGGTCATGGTTCATCAGTATTCATGTCTGAACACGAACGTGATCACAGGCTCTTAGTATTTAGTCTCACAAGCGGAGATGTGCACATGTGGATGGATTACTGTGCATCATGTCTTCCAGATGTTTACAGAGGAAGTTCTTCACAGAGGGGCAGATTGTTAAACATAGTGAGAGATGTAAAAACCTTCTTGTATAAATACAGGAAATGGCTCAGGATGTCCCAAACATGTTTATTTACAAACAGCTCCTCATTTATTTATTTATGAGGTCGTTTGCTTCTCCTGTGTGATTCAACCACAGCCAGCGCCGCTCATTGACAGTTTTCATCTACATGTGGTTTGAATGGGTCAAAGCAAGCACAGTCAACTAAAATGACTTTTATATATTTGCATATTCAGCTGAACTGTGCTCTGAGTGAAAGACTCTAGGTTATGCTAGTAATTAACCGCAATTAAATAACTGTCAGCGTAGTAAATAAACACTTCACCTGTGATGAGACCAAATTAAAGGATTATTTCCATAAATTATAGGAAATTATTAATAGTCAATTATGGACCAGAGAAAAAAAGTGTTTCTAATCTATATGATATAATCCAGATGTTAAAGTTACAGCAGAGGCTGTCTATACTGCTGATGATGACATGGTACTAAAAGAGTATTATGCCATTTTCATCAGTATTTTGTGCTGTAATGGCTACATGCATATAAACATCTTGGTTCATCATTATTATCATTCCATGACAAACAAACTGTGCTTGCTGTGGTTTCAATGACATTAACTCCTGTGCTGTTTTTTTGCCAGTGTAATAAACTGGTGTTGCAGCATGTTTACACACTGTAAATAGTTTAACTTGTGCTTGTTTCTTTGAATTGCGTATCTTATATTGTATGTTGACTTTAAAGGACCAGCATGTGCTCTTCTTCCACACTTTAACTAAATATGTAGACTCTTCACATTCCTCTGCAGAGTCTCCAGGGGGCGTCGTATTTGGATTTCCTCAAACATCAGACGTTGAGTGGACTTCATTTCCAAAACACAAGAGAGGCCCTGAATTGTGTTTTTCCTCAACAAAAGACCCAGCTCATAAAAAAGGCTTGTCACTGTGTCTCATGGAGGAAGAAGAAAAACAGAGCTCACATTCCTCATCCTCGCATTTCAAACATTCCTGTGGTGATTTGCCTGACGTTCACAAAGATCAAAAAACCCATATTAATCTCATCTTTGTGTGTGTGTCCACCACACCACACCAGACTACACTACACTACACTACACTACACTACACTACACCACACCACACCACACCAGACTACACTACACTACACTACACTACAACACTACACTACACTATACTACACCACACCACACCACCACACCACACCACACCACACCAGACTACACTACACTACACTACACTACACTACACTACACTACACTACACTACACTATACTACACCACACCACACCAGACTACACTACACTACACTACACTACACTATACTACACTACACCACACCACACCACACCACACCAGACTACACTACACTACACTACACTACACTACACTACACTACACCACACCACACCACACCACACCAGACTACACTACACTACACTACACTACACTACACAATACTACACTACACCACACCACACCAGACTACACTACTACACTACACTACACTACACTATACTACACCACACCACACCAGACCAGACTACACTACACTACACTACACTACACTACACCACACCACACACCACACCAGACTACACTACACTACACTACACTACACTATACTACACCACACCACACCACACCAGACTACACTACACTACACTACACTACACTATACTACACCACACCACACCACACCAGACTACACTACACTACACTACACTACACTATACTACACACACCACACCACACCACACCAGACTACACTACTACACTACACTACACTACACTACATACACTACACTATACTACACCACACCACACCACACCACACCAGACTACACTACACTACACTACACTACACTACACTACACTAACTACACTACACTACACCACACCACACCACACCAGACTACACTACACTACACTACACTACACTACACTACACTACACTACACTACACTACACTACACCACACCACACCACACCACACCAGACTACACTACACTACACTACACTACACTACACTATACTACACTACACCACACCACACCACACCACACCAGACTACACTACACTACACTACACTACACTATACTACACCACACCACACCACACCAGACTACACTACACTACACTACACTACACTACACTATACTACACCACACCACACCACACCAGACTACACTACACTACACTACACTACACTATACTATACTATACTATACTACACTACACTACACTACACTACACTACACTATACTACACCACACCACACCACACCAGACTACACTACACTACACTACACTACACTACTACTACACTATACTACACCACACCACACCACACCAGACTACACTACACTACACTACACTACACTACACTATACTATACTACACTATACTACACTACACTACACTATACTACACTACACATACTACACTACACTACACTACACCACACTACACTACACCATACTACACTACTACTACACTACACTACACTATACTACACTACACACTACACTACATACACTACACTACTACTACACTACACTATACTACACTACACTACACTACTACACTACACTAACTACACTACACCATACTACACTACACTACACTACACTACACTATACTACACTACACTACATACACTACACTACACTACACTACACTACACTACACTACACTATACTACACTACACTATACTACACTACACTACTACTACACTATACTACACTACACTACACTACACACACTACACTACTACACTACACTACACACTACACTACACTATACTACACTACACTACACTACATACTACACTACACTACACATACTACACTACACAATACTACACTACACTACATACACTACACTACACTATACTATACTACACTACACTACTACACTACACTACACTACACATACTACACTACACTATACTACACTACACTACACAATACTACACCAGACTACACTACACTACACTACACTACACTACACTACACTACACTATACTACACCACACCACACCAGACTACACTACACTACACTACACTACACTACACTACACTACACTATACTACACCACACCACACCAGACTACACTACACTACACTACACTACACTACACTACACTACACTACACTATACTACACCACACCACACCAGACTACACTACACTACACTACACTACACTACACCACACCACACCACACCACACCAGACTACACTACACTACACTACACTACACTACACTACACTACACCACACCACACCACACCACACCAGACTACACTACACTACACACACTACACTATACTACACTACACCACACCACACCACACCAGACTACACTACACTACACTACACTACACTATACTACACCACACACACACACCAGACTACACTACACTACACTACACTACACTATACTACACCACACCACACAGACTACACTACACTACACTACACTACACTACACTACACTACACCACACCACACCACACCACACCAGACTACACTACACTACACTACACTACACTACACTACACTATACTACACCACACCACACCACACCACACCAGACTACACTACACTACACTAACACTACACTACACTATACTACTACACTACACCACACCACACCACACCACACCACACCAGACTACACTACACTACACTACACTACACTACACTACACTACACCACACCACACCACACCAGACTACACTACACTACACTACACTACACTACACCACACCACACCACACCACACCAGACTACACTACACTACACTACACTACACTACACTATACTACACTACACCACACCACACCACACCACACCAGACTACACTACACTACACTACACTACACTACACTACACTATACTACACCACACCACACCACACCAGACTACACTACACTACACTACACTACACTACACTATACTACACCACACCACACCACACCAGACTACACTACACACTACACTACACTATACTATACTATACTATACTATACTACACTACACTACACTACACTACACTATACTATACTACACTACACTACACTACGCTACACTATACTACACTATACTACACTACACTACACTAAACCACACCACACCACACCAGACTACACTACACTACACTACACTACACTGCACTACACTACACTACACTACACTATACTACACTATACTATACTACACTATACTACACCACATCAGACTACACTATACTACACCATACTACACTACACTATACTACACTACACCATACTACACTACACTATACTACACTACACTATACTACACTACACTACACTACACTACACCATACTACACTACACTATACTACACTACACTACACTACACTATACTACACTACACTACACCATACTACACTACACTACACTACACCATACTACACTACACTATACTACACTACACTATACTACACTACACCATACTACACTACACTACACAATACTACACTACACTACACTACACCATACTACACTACACTACACTATACTACACTACACTACACTATACTACACTACACTACACTACACCATACTACACTACACTACACAATACTACACTATAGTATACTACACTATACTATACAACACTACACTACACTACACTACACTATACTATACTACACTATACTATACAACACTACACTATACTACACGATACTATACCTCACTGTACTACACTATACTATACCACACTACACTACACTACACTATACTACACTACACTATACTATACTACACTACACTATACTACACTATACTATACTACACTATACTATACAACACTATACTATACAACACTACATTACACTATACTACACTATACTATACCTCACTATATTATACTACTTTACACTATAATATACTATGTAGCTCAAAATGCTACATCCTGGAAAAGCAACAGGTACCAGTGGTACCAATGGTTCCCTTCAGAATGAGGACAGAGAGAAGAAGCACAAACTACAGGAGAGAAAAAATACAAAGTTATTGACATGAAGTAAAATGATATAAATGCACAGACAGAGAGAGAGAGAGAGAGACTGCGCTCAGTGCATCATGGGAATCCCCTAGCAGTCTAGGCCTATGGCAGCACAACTAAGGGATGGACTCAGTTGAGCCAGACAGTTTTAAAACTGATCTTAATTGTAGAGAGGGTGTCTGCCTCCCAAACCCAGACTTGGAGCTGGTTCCACAGGAGCGGAGCCTGAAAGCTGAAGGCTCTACTTCCCATTTTAATCTTAGAAACTCTAGGAACCACAAGTAGACCTGCACTTTTAGGAGCAAAGTGGAAAGAAAATGGATATTATGGAAATAATAATAATAAACTAGAAAATTCCTGGACAAATTTTGAATGTGCCTGCTGCTTGGTGCGTGTGCTTCACTCCTCACATTTCAATCTGTGCAAAGGATGTTACTTTCAGTTTCATTCATGTTGTAGAGACTTAGCCTGACACTGACCTCAGTCACTGCAGGTGTCTCTGTCACGACTAGCCGAAATAACCTCACACTGATGGTTTGATCTGCAATAAAGCTATACCAGTATATCCCCATATAGACGATAGCTTCCAAGATCAAACTTTTATTACCTATCTTACTTCTTACCTTTTTGAAACTCTTATTTTGAAAGTGTATCCATGTCGTGGAGACGCCATGTCTGTAAATGTCATGGTTTGCTATGGCAAACACCTTTTGTTAGTTTTGTTTGGAATTTTTGCACTTCCTGTTTTATTTTGTAATTGGTTTCCTTGTGTGTCAGTGTTTTTGCTTCCTGTCTTGGTCCTGTGTCGTGTGGTGATTGTCTGCCCCACCCTAATGTGTTTCACCTGTGTTCAATCACCCTTGCCTCCCTTGTCTATATAGTCCTTGTGCTCCCCTTTGTCTGTGTCGGTTCGTCTGTTGATTTGTGGGTTTTTCCTCATCAGTTCACGTCGTCTATTCATATTTGGTTCTTGTGTTAACTAAACCTGCCTGCACCATCCCCAATGTGTTGGCTGCATTTGGGTCCACCCCTACTTACCTCAAAACCCCGACATAAATGTATGTGCTTCTGTGTTTGGCAGTATAAATTGCATAAGGTTTTGTACAACAGAGCCAATAATTCCCTCTTACCATGTTGAGACTTTTATTTTGAAGGTAATGTCTGACGAGATTAAGTCCAAGGCCAGTGTATTGGTTTTGAGGATCTGACCCTCAGAGGGGCGAGTTGTCCAGTTTAATGGCCACAGGCAAGAATGATTTCCTGTGGCGCTCTGTGGTGCATCGTGGCTGGATTAGTCTCTCACTGAAGGTGTTCCTGTACTTGACCAGCACACTGTTGAGTGGTTGGGAGGTGTTGTCCAGGATGGTCTGTAACTTAAACAGCATCCTCCTGTCTGACACTTCCGCCAGAGAGTCCTGCTCCATCCTCACAACGTCACCAGCCTTCCGGATCAGTTTGCTGAGTCTATTGGCATCCGCCACCCTCAACCTGCTGCCCCAGCACACAACAGCAAACAGGATAGCGCTTGCCACTACAGTCTCATAGGACATCCTCAGCATTTTCTTGCAGATGTTGAAGGACCTCAGCCTCCTCAGAAAGTAGAGACAGCTTTGGCCCTTCTTATAGAGGACTTCAGTGTTCTTTGCTCTGTCCAGTTTATTGTCAATGTGGACCCACAGGTACTGGTTGACAAAGTTATCGACCACAGACCTGTATTCAGTTTCTTCATCCTTGCTGATACATCCAACTATCGCAGAGTCATTAGAAAACTTCTGAAGATGACACGACTCTGTCTAGTAGTTGAAGTCCACGGTGTATAGGGTGAAGAGGAGGCAGACAGGACTGTCCCTTGTGGGGCTCCAGTGTTGTTAATCACACTGTCCGACACACAGTGTTGAAAGCGTACATACTGTGGTCTGCCCGTCTGTTCACAATCCAGGACACTTGGGGGGCATTCTTACCTTGTAGAGCAGGCCAGATGGTGTTACAACCAAAGGAGAAGTCAAAAAATGACTTTCACAGTGCTCGTTGGCTTGTCCAGGTGGGTGTAGATGCAGTTTAGCAAGTAGATGATGGCATCATCAACTCCCAGCTGTGGCTAGTAGGCAATCTAGAGGGGGTCCAAGTGTGGCTTTACCATGGACCGGAGCTGCCCCAGGACAAGTCTCTCCAGGGTCTTAACAATGTGGTCTGTAGTCCTCAGAGCCACTACAATGCAGTGTCTTTGGCACAGGAGCAAGGTGGAAGAGCCAGGCTCACATGGTGAAGCACTCCACATAGTTGGGGTGCACAGGCTTTCAGCACCCGGGGGCTGACACCATTGTTGTAAGGTGGGGGAGGGGGCGGCAGTGGACTGGAGACAGACAACAGCTGAGTCAGGCAAGGGCATGTTGTTTGCTGTAGTTTCAGCTCCAGCTTCCTCCTATATTCCTCTTTAGTCTAATTTCCTCCTTTTTTGCCAGGTTGAGTTTAGGATGGTCTTTGATGTTTTTAGTTACCCATGGCTTGTTATTTGTACTGTCTTTTCTGGGACAATTCAGTCCACACAGAAGTTGATATAGTCTTTAATACATTCTGTAAGCCCAACAATATCAACTCCATGCAGCTCACATAGTGCATTCCAGTCTGTTACCTCAAAACATCCTTGAAGTGTCTCATAGGCCTCCAGCGACCATCTGCTCACTGTCTTTGTGGTCACAGGCTGCCTTTTTACCAGGGGTACATAGCAGGGGTTGAGGTGCACCAGGTTGTGGTCTGACCTCCCCAGGGGCAGAAGGGGAGAATAGCTATATGTGTCCTTAACATTAGCATACAGCAAGTCCAGGGTCCTCTCCTCTCTGGTTGGACAGCTGACATACTGGCTGAAATTGGGCAGGGTTGTTGCCACAGTAACATGGTTGAAGTTGCCAGGGATTGCAATGAGGGCACTTGGTTTGAGTCAAGATATAGATGTGTGATTGACTTCACATGCCGTCGTCAGGTTAGCGGGGGGGGGGGGGGGGGGGTGTAAACAGCAATCATAATGGCATGTGAAAATTCCCTAGGCAAATAATATGGCCGGAGACCAATGGCTAAAAGTTCAGTGTCTGGGCAACAAATATGTTCCTTGACCCAACTGTTGTTGACTAGAACAGCAAGTCCACCACTTTTACTCTTACGGCTCCCGGTGCAATCCCTCTCTGCCCGAATAGTCTGAAATTGTAACGTTGTAGTCGGGAATATCCTGGTGCAGCCATGTTTCGGTAAAGCACATGATGCTACATTCCTGGAACTCCCTCTGACACCTGGCTAACACTGTTACTTCTTCCATTTTATTTGCCAGTGAAGTCATGTCCATGATGAGAGAGGGGAGACACTGTTATCTATGCACAGCTTTCTTCTCTCGTTGCTTCTTACCTCCTCTGCATCCCCTGTGTGGCCTTCTCCGGATTTCTGCAGGGATATCCGCAGTTCTGGTTTCCAGGCTTGCCCGCCTCAGTGCAATCAGCTGATGTGTAAAAAACAATGCAGCCATGGAGTTGCTGTGTGACAAAGACACGCATGTTTAGAGAGTGAGCAGCTTAACAAGTTATGTAGTAGAAAAGTTGATCTTATACGATTAAAGAAGAAAGGTAAAAGCTAAAAGGCTGCATGCACGTCGGCGCATGCGCATTAAGTTATTGTTCCACTTGATGATAGTCTCTTATGCAGAATACAATAAAATCAGTGTAACAAACCACTGAGGAAACTCTACTCATGTCAGTTCTGTCTGTAAAAATATTTGTTTCTCCTCATGTAGCAAAACATGACCAACCCTCTACAGTTAACTAAAACAATGAGCAGCAGAATTCCCTGATAAATGATGAATTGATAGTGAATCCAATGGTGGCCCTGAAAGCTCAAAGCACTACAACAACAAAACATGCAAACAGACAAAACGGAAAGAATTTCCGAAAACATCTTCATCAATTTAACAACACATGTGCTGCAAATGCTCACGACACAACCAAATACAGAAAATCCATCCATGTGCACTGGTTTTAACAAAAGTCACAAAACATTGAACAACAAGTGGGTCCCAGCCGGGTTCATCTCTTTTCAGTGTCCCCTGGAAACACTTCCACTGTGCTACTTACAGCACGTTTGTGTATTTGGTTGTGTTGTGAGTATTTGCAGGACATCTGTTGTCAAATTGGAATGCATGTCTAAAGAGGCCGGTTGAACTGTGTTGATGAGAAGTCATGTTGATTTATAGGAACTGTTAACTCTTTTTAGTTACTGCAGCTTCCAATTACCCTTACAAGGAATGAGGTGGGCAGACAAAAGCTGCTCAAACTTTATCTCTTCCAGCGCAGCTAATTGACATTCCTGTTGTCAAAGTAACAAGTTAAGAGGAAACTGCTAAACCAGTAAGCATATTACATTGTTTCCTTGGCAACTGTTGGTGTGAAGGCAGCTGTGGGCAGTTCTCAACAATGGCCATGTGACATCTCTTCAAACTGGTTATGAGTCGACTATTTTTAACATTTAGAGAAGAGCTCTGAGAGCTGCCTCCAAAGACATAAAACAATCAGAATAAAAGCTCACGTGTAGAATCCACAACCTAAAATCAATCAACTGTGGTCTCTGGTGTGTGGTGTGTGTGTGTGTGTGTGTGTGTGTGTGTGTGTGTGTGTGTGTGTGTGTGTGTGTGTGTGTGTGTGTGTGTGTGTGTGTGTGTATTTATGTGTGTATGTGTGTGTGTGTGTGTGTGTGTGTGTGTGTGGATGTGTGTGTGTGTGTGTGTGTGTGTGTGTGTGTGTGTGTGTGGATGTGTGTGTGTGTGTGTGTGTGTGTATGTGTGTGTGTGTGTGTGTCTCTGTCCTCATACTGCAGGTATCTCTGTTTTTGGAGCAGCAGGATCCAGATCTGCCACTACAACACTCATTAGGGCCCGAGCACCGAGTGTGCCAGGGCCCAGCAGTGCCTGGCACCGGAGGTGCTCCCCTCAGAAATCGTAGATTTCAATAGTGATCGGGCTGGGGAGTTTCCAGCAGGGGGCCATGTCGACATTGAGGTCCTCGGATGTTCATGAAATTTGGTGCGATGATTGCACACATGGTAAAAGGATTTTTTTGCATATTATGTACATTGTACAGGGGACAAAGATCACGTCTCTAACATGCAATGTGGGAAGCAAATCTGCAGACAGTTAAGTTATTATAATGTATTACATTCAAACAATATACAGTAAACTAATACAGTGGAAACTTCTTTTAAAAGGCATTACAGTGAACAACTGCTTCTATGGATCCAAAAGCTTGGGACAGAATCATTCCTGTGTCAGTGCTGTTTAAATAGTAAAGTGTTCACTTTGAGTCTTTTCATTACAACTTCTGTAAAAACAAATGAAAGTGTTGTAGCCTCCTACTGCAGCTGTCGTGTGGTGAGGCTCTGAGGTCTTTGGACCGCCACAGTGTATGTGACCTGGACAGATGTGCTCACTGTATTTCTGTATGGCATCTACAGTCTAATCTTCCATTAAACATTAAAACCAATCCCTCAGAGCATTTCCAAAAAGATTTAAATAATGAAACTAAATTATTTTGCTGAAAAGGACAGCACTGTAGCATGTCAGCTGATGCAGGTAGGTGCTCTGGATGCTGAAGTCTGGCCAAAGCTGCCTTTAGCTCATCCTTCACATCTTCCACCTCCTTAGCCAAACCAGGAAGATCTGAAAACAGATCAATCAAAAAGCAGATTTTTCTGTGTTCAGATCTTCCTGGTTTGGAAACTGAACATGGTGGGCCTTCACACAGGTCTATTTGTGTGTCATCATTCTTTGGTGCTTTCTCCGGAGGTCCTGCTTTATCTGTTCATCTCTGGTATTTGTTGCAGTTTCTTTTACAGCTGATGTAGATGGCTACAGAGAATAAATAATTTCAGCAAAGGCAGGAGTGAAGAGAAATATCACAATCACAAGTTGACCTCATTGTTCTATACAGTCCTACATTATAACTCTACACACGCCGTGTGAGTACATGGTGAAAATGATTATGAAATGGCCACTTACTGACTGGTGGTTAGATGTCTGACAACTCTGTCAATCAAACAAACCTCGCTGTGGAGTAGTGTACTGACGTCTGAAGTCAATATCACACAAAAGAGGGGGAAATAATGTTTTGAGGAAATCCTCATATAATAAATGCTTCAGGTCATGCATGAACAAAAAATCATAATGTTGAGGCAGCTCAGGATGCGTAGGATTGCAGGTCTAAGTAAGTGCTGCATGTTTAATAATAATACATTAAATTATTAAATAACAACAATCAAAATGATAACCAACAGCAGAAATAGCAAAAGAGAAAAATAAAGAAAGGGAAAAAAGATTTATTAATAACAAATATTTATTCTCGCACATATTTTCTTTTTATATTTTCTATGTATATTCAGACCACATGCATATCATAGAATCACCTCTATTAGCTATTATCTATAGCTATTATTATCTAAAAGTTCAGTCCAAAGGGAATTTGGTTTGAAATTTCTTTATGCATAACCGTTCATGTCTTTTTGTCTGCCCCCCCCCCCCGTCCGCATGGCACAGGTTTGGAGACCAGTGATGCAAAGCTGATGAGCAGGGTGAATATGACAATGGTGGACCAGATGGGTCCTCAGTCTGCCCTCCTCAGTGTTACCAGAATGTGGTAAGTTTCTCTCACATAGAGACTACAGAATTGGCCCAGGTGTGGCGAGTGACTTTCTGGCTCTGGAGGATGATTCTGTCCAGAAATGGAGTAATAGCTCCCCCGTGTGGGTGAAGCCAGTACTGCTATTGTTTGAAAGCCCAGTATCCCTCCCTTTGGTTCACAACCTGTAGTCTACAAAACTACTCTGGCCAAAGCATCTTCCAAGTGTGTGCTGAAAGCAGATCATACATTTAATTGCAGTTCTGAGCACCAATGTTCGAACATTCTCCTAGCAGTTTCCTGTGTCCAGTGGATGTTATCTGAGGTGGTTTTGGTGTGGTGGCTGTCGGGCAGCTGCCTCAGGAAGGGGAACTGGCTGGAAATGAAATGGATAATGGTTGTTAGGTTTTCCTGTTGGTCCTGTGGGAGGAGAGGTGAGTAATTAATCATAACATAAGACTGATCATACAGATCATGATCACAAAGTAGTGTGATCATATCATACCGTTACATATGGTTTATTTCAAACTACATCATTAGTATTATTCTTATTATTGGTTTATTGTATTTTTATTCCAAGTGATAGCCTAATTTATTTTCTGTTCATCTGGGCAATGGCCCAATTTATTTATTTATTTATTGTTTTAGGTGGGAGGGGAGAACATTTTTATGTGTGAATTATGTTTCATGTTTAAGAACTTTGTTCTCAAAATTTAAAGTTACAGTTACAACATTTTTGAGGAAAATGCTGCATCTGCTGCATTTATTGACATAAGAGGAGCCTCATTCGTTACCTTTACCTTTTTTTTCTGCTCAAAATGATTTGATTTCATCAATGAGGATTATTTTTGACAGATTCTACCTCACCCAGTCCATTCCCCCTGGTGAAAATACCGTTAAAGAGCTAATACACCACATAATGTGCACTTGTCTGCTTGCCAAAAACTGATTACACCATTTACCCTCATACTGAAAGATGTTTTCTTGTTCAAAATGATTGGACTTCATTAACGAGGGTTAGAATTGACAGACTCACCCAGTCCATTTCACCTGCTGAAATACCTTCAAAGGACAAAACAACACATAAAATGAACTTTTCCCACTGCCAAAAAGGGATTACAGCATCTACCTTCATACTGATGGATGTTATCTTGTTCAAAATGATGTGATTTCATCCATGAGTGTTATATGTGTAATATCATACCTTACCTAAAAAGTGATTGCAGCATGTATCTTCCCCGTTGTGAGGTGTTTTCTGACTCCACATGATTTGATTTCATCGATGAGGATTATATTTGTTGTGAGCGAGAGTAGTGCACACATGAACAATACTGCGTTTGCAACTGAGCACAATCTGAGATAAAAACTAATTTCCTTCATATTCATCATGCTTGCACCCAGCCAGACAGGAAACCTCTGCCTTCTGACAGTTGAAGTGAAAAATGAGTCAGAATTGAACTTCACATCATGTTTAATAAAGATAAAACCGTGTTTTCCTTCATATTCATCATGTTTGTAGTCCTTCTATGCACGAACTTTGATTCTGAAACCTTCTGGAAAAAGAAACTACAGCTCAAATGAAGAATTCGTTTTGTTGAAGAAAATACATCTTAACATCATGCTTAACTTAATGAACTGCTGTTACTGAGAATAGCTCATTAATCAACAATTCATGCCCGATCAAATCATGTTTTTGCCAACTTTTAGAGTGCCTCTCTGCCTGGACTGAGAGAGAGTTGCTACCCGCCGTGCAGACTTGCTGTTAAAATAGATCTGTTGCATCACATCTGCGGGTTGGTGACCGTGTTAGTGCCGGAGCCTCAGTGTGAGATGCTCTGGTTGGTAAGTTTTTGTCTTTAAAACGTATTCAGCAGGCCGGCCCTGCAGCTAGCAGCTGTTAGCCTCAGAGTGGTTGTGTTTTTAAAACTTATTCAGGGTTAGAGTTTCCAACTCCGCCGCTACACTTAGTTAGCATAGCTGCCGTGCTTAAACAACTTTCACACGTGGGAAAAGCAAAACCAATACAGTAAAAGCAAAAACAAGACAGTAAAAGCGAAAGCAATAAGTAAAAGCTTTTTTTAATTGTTTTATTTACAGTATTTCTCTTATATTTCCACATTTATTTTCTTATTCTTACAAATTTATTCTTTTCCATGGCATTCCTATGACTCCATGCTCTCCTTCGTCATTCTCCTTCTCCCAACATGTCTGCAGCACCTTTGGTTTTGTTCTGACTGCTCCTAAAGACACTCTTAGAGTATGAGCTTGCATCATATCCAGGTCTGCTCAGCAGTTTTTGCTGCTTCGTATACATTACTTTCATAGTCTAATCTCTATCTTATTAAGGTGTCATAAATATACAGTTGAGTGCAAAAGTTTGCATCTCCCTTAGACCCTGGGTGAAATGTCAAAAAGATCTGCCTCTTTTGTACAGTTCACCTTCATAATAACCATCCATAATCACTGGAAGGTTTCCCGTCTGAAAACCTTTTATGGACTCAGTGTAAAATAACTGTGTCTAGATTTATCTTAAAGAGCAAAGGTTTACATCTCCTTGGATAAACCCTCTAGGTTATTACTTTTAATATGTAAAATCAGGTGTCATACAGCATTGTCAGCACTTATGTTTGATGGGTGGCACCAAGTGTGTTCAGTCAGTGTGTAGAGTGTGTGTAGATTTCCAAGAGCAGTTTGTAGCAGCAGCAACAAAAAGAATGGGATCAGGGAAACAGCTGTCAGAAGACCTCAGAATGAAACTGCTAATCTTTTATAAAGCTGGAGAGGTGTTTTGTGATTTCAGCACCAACTGTGAAGACCATCCAGAACAAACTCGGACACAAGACTCGACCAAGGAGCAAGTAGTTGAAAGAGCTGCACGGAAACTCGCTCGAGTGCTGCGTAAGAATACAAACAGACAAACATTTTAAAAAAAAATCCTTAGAGGTGAATGGAAGTCCACATCCTTTTGCCTGTCCTTACTACTGCCTGGGTTTTTGCTTGCACTGAATCATACATAGAAATAAGGTGATTAAACTAGTCAAAACTAATTTTCTATTTCTAACTGCTTCCTTACACTTCTACGGTGTAGGAGAGAGAGAGAGAGAGAGAGAGAAGAGAGAGAGAGAGAGAGAGAGAGAGAGAGAGAGAGAGAGAGAGAGAGAGAGAGAGAGAGAGAATGATATGGTGCAAAGGGCCACGGGTTTGACTCGAACCCGCGCCACTGCGGTTAGGATTACACGATTACCGTACGCTTCTCATCCAACATGGCACCACACTCTTCTTTATACTTCCTTTACTTTCAGGAACGGATTCTAACACAGCTGATATTATACCTGTGTTTCTAAGTGTTTCTATGCTCATTCAATCATTAACCTGACTTTAACAGTGTATCTATCACTTTCTTCCAGAACATCCATTTCCTGCCCGTGTCCTCAGTTCATTGATGATTTGATTACGTTTTATTTTTTACTTCCATGACAGTAACAACAGTGCAATTACCATGACAGGTCTTATTTACACCTATCCGTGGAGCCCACATTAAATGTTTTTAGACAGTAATACAATGAGCTCATTAACAACTAATATTTTAATTTATATACTTTCTACGGATATAATTTTGTGAATGCACACAAACACATACATGCTGCACACATCAGTTCAGAGAAACTGGCCAACATGCAAGGTTTCCATCAAAAACAAAAATATACTGACAAAGTAAGAGGAAGTGATGGAGGCAGAGAGGAATGTTTACTGGTTTTTGAATAAGATGGAAATGAAAAACTCATTACAGTAAAGGACAAATGTTGATGGCACACCTAAAGGGGGAGGGGCCATTATTAATCAGTTAGTTACACGTGGGCTTCTCCTTATATCTACCGTGAAAAAATAATAACTTACTATCTCAACGGCAAAGAGGGTTTCATCATTTACAGAAAAACAGCATAAAAAAAGTACAGAAAAGCTTATTACAGAACATCTGCAATTGTTTCTAAAGACTAAAAATGGACATTATTTACAAGGGATGGTCATTGACTTCATCATGCCAAACAAATTCATGTCTTAGTTGTGCCTTCATTTTACATGAAACTGTCAAACATGATTTAAAATAAAAAATAAAATAAAAAGCTATAAAAGAAGCACAATAACTGCTGAACTACTGAAACAAAAACATTTGATATCACATTTATACACCTTCATTGTTCTTTAAAATTGATCTTATAGAAACTTACAGAGGTTGAAGAATTGTTCAAAACATATTTCTTAACCCTGCTCGTCTGTGGAAAAAAAAATCTTCATTAATAGCTTGATACAAATATAGCATGACAGCAGCAGGGGAAGTGGAACACAGTGCGGCGCAGCTGCACATGTGTCACTTTGCCTGTATGAAGGGTCAGAGCTAAAGTTTCAAGGGCGACGGTCGTATTCACTGATCATCCTCTTGATGTGCGACAGTTTGGACCTGAGATATTTACACCTCTTCTTCTTGATTTTGTAGTCTGGGGACTGCACAGGACAGAAAATGATTTCATTCACATCTTTGTCTATTTTTTACAGGACTGTGTTTTACTGTAAAGAACACTGTGTTTCTTACCTTCTTGAGATTCTTCAGCCTGGTGTATTCATTCATTGCATCCTGAGATTAGAGAGATAGTGGTTAACGATCTGAAGTTACCACTCAGAAGAAATCACCATCCCAGATTTACAAACATTTTGTAAACATACATATATGACATATGGATCATTTCCCTGTCTATGTTTTCATTACCTGACCCCCTTTCCCATCTTTATCTAAACCACACTCACCAGGAAGTGTGGACTGCCTGCAGGGTGTCGGGCTAGCTCTCTGTCCAGACCAGCCAGGTCTTGGTTTATTCTGTCCAGCTCAGCCTGCAGGCTCTTGTACTCCTGGTGATCCCGGTCAAACTCCCGTTTGTAGTCCAGACGTTCTTGCTCATTCACAATGGAAGGAAACAAACTGCAGATTCATGGTGTAGAAACACAAACGCATCCCAGTCAGAGACAGTCATTCGTTGTATCTTTCTCATGATCATTATTATCTGGCTCTCCGGCTCCCTTCAAACTCACACGCTGAAGTCCTCTTCCTCCAGGTCGTCCCCAGACTCTGCACCAGCGTCGTAGTCCTTCAGCCAGGGCTTCAAGCCTCCCACAGAGCTGCTGATGTCCGAGTCTCTGTGCAGAGAATTACTCATGTATCATTACATACATTTGTAGCAGGTTTGTGGAGTACCTCTTAACCAGGAGATTTACTCGCTTTTCAATCGTGCGTTCGCATAGACA